>NW_010141131.1:7493-14871 GCF_000699245.1 Pterocles gutturalis | reverse complement strand
CGGTGTCTGGTGCTGGTGCTTCCATTCTCACAGCTGCTCCTGGGAGGCAGAGCCTTCCCAAGAGCTTTGCAGGAGTTAACTGTGAAGACTCGGCTGTCTAGCAGCAGCTGTAGAGATAGCTTCAGTCCTTTTTCTATATAGAATGATATAAATATGTTAAACAGTGCACCGACACATTTGTGTACAGTGCTTCAACCCATCTGCTTGCGTAGATTGTTACTTGTTATGTACCTCACAAAGATGCAGATTGGTCTAGTGAGCCAAACTTATTCTTGGAATGAATGGCAAAAGTACTGTGTCAGCAGTTTTTCTCAGGAGACAGACTCAAGTTCACATTGTTGCAAGGACAATGCAGTGTCACTGTGCTTTTTCTTTCCCCAGTCTGTTTTATAGATGGCACTACAGCACTTCATGTCCTAGCAGAGAAATTCTTAAATGCTTGATTGGTGAGCCAGTGCTCTTTTGTGTAGTGGTATAGCCAGAGTATGATTGCACCTTATGTCCTGGCTTTTATCCTTGGTTCCTGCTGCTGCAGTTTATTTCAAATGTTCTTAATATCTTTCTGTGTTAGCAGGTTTACAGTTTCTCTAAGCATGGAAAGTGGTTCCATACATAAGCATCTTTACACATGAGGTGGAAGCTGGTGTATGCCATGTGTGTTCTATTGCTCTTGTAACTGTAAATGAGCAGAGATATAAATTACAGCAGAGTTAGAAATGGGCTTGTGCTGAGGAAATTTTCAAACATATAGCAAGTTTCAGATTAAAATAAGGAAATAGAGACATAAATGAAGATTACTGACTGTGTACTTTGTATTTTAATGATTACATGGAAAGACCTACTGAGGAAGGCTTTGTGTTGTCCAAGTTGTTCTACATTTTATCTTAACGTGTTTTGCAAATTTACATGCAGGTTTTGATGTGAATACTAAAGCATGCATATCTAACAATCCTGCAGAAGATAAGGGTGAGAATTATGTATAATTGGGACAGTGAAATGAGATTAATCTTGTACCTGCTATGTGGTTCAACCTCAGTCACAACCAATATGTGGAATGGTTAAAGTTATAATGGGTGAAAATATGAAGGTTCTAATTAAAGCAGGATGAATCTGTCTTGTGTGCTCTTACTAGTCATGCACTTGAGGATGGAGAAGAAAGGCAGGCTATAGATGAAAGGATTAGAAGCGTACATTGTTCCTATATATGCAGCTTTAATCCAGTGTCATGATAGCATAACTGATGATGACAGAATGAGGTAAACTATAATCTTGCTGATTTATCTGTAAATGTTATGATAAGCTGACCTCACTAAGGAAAGAGATGCCTTAGATCCTTTTTCATCTCTGCACATGGAGAGACTGCGAACACTTTAGCCTTGGTCATATCTTTTGGTGTTAAGATGCTCCTGCTTGCTGGAAATAGAGCCAGCTTTAAGCCAATTAAGTCATATTGGTGTTACCCTGCTGTGAGGAAAGTATCTAATCTAAGGACTCTAAGTAAATTGGAGTTGTTAAATAACCTTGTGTGATGAAAGTAGAAGTAACTTGAACATGCTGTTGAAAACTGAGTTTTGAAATCTTCTTCTGCATTGAAAACATAGCTATTTGTCTCTTGAAGTTCAGTGTTAGCTTAAAGATGGTTTGAGTGGACCCAGAGTGTAGTTATTCAGAGGGCTTAGTCTTGTGGGCAGGGAGGAAGTGAGAATGGGTGCTGCGTAACTTGCAGGCTACTTTTGCCATTCATAGTGTCAGCAAAAAAAAAAAAAAAATCATGCTAGGAGAGCTTAGGCATTCAGTCTTTATGTAAGCAAGCAGCCAAGTTCAGGCACTCTCCCTGATGCCACAAGCCTGAGAACCTGACATATGCCACTCTTCTATCCACACAGGGAAGAGAAACAAAAGCACAAGGATCTGTTGTCCATTGAAACTGACGTGTTCATGGCATGCCTCAGTAGGTGTCACTTTGTTAGGGAAAGGGAGGCCCCAAAACTCCTTAATTTGAGAATGAGGGGCTTGGGTCACAGTCTGTAGAAAACAGTACATAAGGGTTCAAGATACTCCAGAATCCCAAATTTAGCTTGAAGAAACTTCATCTGTTTTGGGTAAGGTTGCCAGTTTTAGCTAGCCATATGTAATTTACTGCTTGTTCTCTTCTGTGTTCAAGTGGACTGAACAGTTGAATCCTGCTTTCCTAACCCCCACACCCATAGGAAAGCTGAGCAAAACAGGGTCTCCAATTTTTAAGTTCATTTTAGGTGATCTTGTCCCCTGCTCTCTCTCCTCCCCTAACACCCCTGTGTTCCACAGAAGTGGGAAGTGGTAGTGTCAGGTACCTCAGCTCTTGGGGCTGTTTTTCTCTCAAAATTTGCACACAAAAAAATGTCAAATTCTGGCATTTCTGTTGGTCCTGTGTATGACAAAGTGACTTAGGATGCCCAAAGCTCTCCCAAGACTGAGGGGTCATAGACCCTGACAGAGGCATTTCAGGTCATCAGAGAGGTGCTGGGAACTCCTCCCCCTGTTGCATTTTCCTTGGTTTCTCCTCAGCTGAGGTGTCCTGAACCCTGCTGTATTAACCCTGCTTCACTGATCCTCAATGCATCCAATGATCCAGGAACCTCTATTTGAGATGTCAGAGACCCAGCTGGAGTGTGTCCTGGGTCCTGCAAAACTGGGGACAACCCAACTCTCCACAAGTAGCAATCTTAGCCATCCCAAAACTGAGTGCAGATCAAAAAATTCAAAGATTCACTTCTAAGAATCAAAACAGTCAATTTTATAATAAATCGGCTAATCTTTCCAGGCAAATTCTTAGTCCATTTGCATTTAACACAATAAACCCTTTCTGACTACATACAACAAAAAACTTGAGCGAGATCAGGTAAATGACTTAATGTGATTTTGTGCCCTGAATATTAAGATGATTTTTGGACTGTAGTGTTATGATTAGCAGTATATTAAGCACAGTCATGAAGAATGAATATTCCCAAAGAACATGGAAACTATTAAAGAAATGTGACTGTTTTCATGTTGTCTGCTAAACACAGCAAAACAATCTGATCCAACATATATCTAGAGATTCTGTATGTAATTTGGAAATTATTGAACACCTTAATGTAAGAATTCAGTTCAGATTCTATAAACAAAAATTTTAAGCTCAGTTATCTTCTTTCTTTCTTTTTCAACAAGTTCACTTTCTCAGCCTTACAGGCCAAGGGAAGATGCTTTACTCCTTTAAGGCACGAGAGATTGTTTAACAGTGTTAGGAATACGACTGGCATAATAGTCATAATTTCTCAAAGTGGCAAGGACCCCAGCTGAATTCATGTGTTTCACTTCCTTGTTATACTGAAATGGATTTCCATGGATATCAGTTATCTTGCCTGCAAAAAAAAACCCAATATTCCAGCAAACAGGAGTTGGAGAGAGATAATCTATTTTATTAGTACAAGTGATATAACTAAGAAAACAGTCTTCAGCGTACACATGCCTGTCTTCACATGTTAAATACCTTTACTCCCAGTTTAAGCACAACAGTTTATTATTGACTGAAATAAAATAATTAATGGTTTTATTTTCTTTCAGCAATACTTAAATTCCTTGTGTTTCAGGAAAAGGAAAACAGCATCTGTTATGGATTAATTAAAATGCTTCCTGAGTAGTTTTTACATTGGCCACTGAACTGAGAATTTTTCTTTGCTTCTTGTCAAGTAAAAGCCAGGAGAAGTCTACGCAACAAACTCTAACAATGTAGAAACACCCCAGCTGGTTTTAAATTAGTTTCTAGAAAACACTTAGCAAGAGGACCACTGATCTTTATGCAAGCTAATTTAACCACGAGATACCTATATAATAAGGAGGCTAAATACACCACTGAGCTGCCCCAGATTGGTTGTTTTTTGAGCTAACCTGTTTAAAGCTATCCCAGTTATCAGCACTAGAGACTGCAGAGGAGTTAATGTCATTAGGAAGCCTATTATCATTGCTTGACAGAATTTAGGAGATCAAAACCCACAATTTTAGCATATGGTGGTAAAAGGTCTCTCAACAGGAACAGCAGAAAAAGTATATTAATAATACTTATATTCAAATTCATGTCAGTGAGACCATTCATAACTTCTCTAGCCTCTTACCCCCTAGAAAGGTGAAGTGGCTTATGTTGGCTCGAGACCACTAATTTTGCTGAATTACATGAATGACTCAATTTTGGAGTTTTTACATCTGAGGAACAACTGCATGATTTGGTCTATTTTTGTTGTTGTAAAGAATTCAATGTCCACGTATTACATAATATGTTACTCATAATAAACTACTATATCCAGTCAGTAGGACAGCGTGATCTTACTGTGCAATAGTAGCGAACGGAAAAAAAGCTATTTGTTTTGAAAATATTAAAATTAATATACCCAAAATTTTAGAATTTGATTTGACAGATATCGACTATATTAGTCCAGGGCAAAACAGATTATATCATGCTTTCCAGAGCATAATTTGCTGTCCCTTTGGAGTTACTGTTGATTTCAAAGGGTTCAAAACTCCTAGTGAATTGTGACTATTTAAAAATACAGACATGCTGTCATGATTCTTTACAAAGACATGTTTGAAAATTATTTTTTTCTATGAAAAGTAAAAATAACTTTAAACTGATGCAGTTTCACTTAACTTGGAATTTGGAATGCTATTAACTTACCTCCCACAGCATGCAGAATAGCTTCAGGTGCACACGTATCCCATTTCTTGCACCCAGGACTGGCAAATACATAAGCAGATGCCTTGCCTTCTATAAGTTGAATGATCTGTTATGAATAGAGAGTGGCAACCATTGTAAAGGATCTAGGCATTTAGAAATGGGTAAAAATAACATAAGGGATTAGATCAGTTTATTCTTTGTACTTGCGGTCAAAAAGGAACACCAGCCATTTCCCTTGCAATATTACAAGAAACTGTATTAAGATTTAGAAAGCTATACTTTATTACTATTCTGAATGATCTATTTTTGATTGTTATAAATACAGTCTATAGGATGTAAAACTGCTTTTAGTTTCAGAAACAAGAATTCCCATCTTGTGCAAGTACTAAGAAAATAAAGTGGAAACTATCTCCATGATGTCTTGGTGCCATTCTGGGCCTTGCACACCTTGGAGAAAAGAGATTGGAGGGTCTGTTTTTGACAGCCATGACAAAGCTAAGCCTTAAAAACTGTAGCAAATGAGTATTCCCTGTATGCAGAGAAGTTTTGCAAAAGAAATATCACTATGTGCTTCTATTTTTATTGTTTCATATGTGCTGCTAGATAGTTGGAACAAAAACTGTATTACCATGAACACCAAGAAGTGTCTAATTGTGATTAAATTTAATTCCCATTTAGTCATTGTGGTCTTACAGCTTTTTATTGTTTCCCCTAGAAACAGAATACTGGGGAAGATGGACCTCAAACATGACTGTACCAAATTCTCTCTACCTCTCAGCAGACTGAATGCTTGGAAGAGAAGTTGTGCTGGGGAAGGAGAAGGAAGTTTCCCATACATTCATGCAAGTAAGCAAATGATTTATTTAAAAATTCTTTTTCCGAAGATACCACCTCCCAGTAAATACAAAAGATTTTGAGTTTTTGTACCTTGTTTCCTGCTCCTCCAACTCTGATGACACTGTCTGGGTTCAAGGCACTGATGCAGTCATTTACCAGAGTGCTGCTGTGAGAACGGGTGGTCACGATGATGTGTTTCCCAGCAGGTGCTTCTGTGAGCTGAAATCCAAAGGCACCTAAGCCCAGGACTCCCCAGATTGTCCTGCCCAACACAGCATCCGCTCCTGCCTATGAAAAAGGTACACAGGTCCATGGGATGGTTAATCATAGTGGTCAGCATTTAAAGCACAAACAGAAAGGAGCACCTAGAGACATCTCTGCATATCAGGGAGTATAATATTAATACTGGGTTACACATTTAAACAATAGCAATTAAAAAGAACTATTCTAGAGCCCAGAGTGAGAAATTTGCTCTCTTTTTTCCCCTCTATATTAATGACATCATTTACCCTCTTCTTATCTGTGACGTTGTGATGGTGCATTACATCCTGACTCCAATCACTGACAAATTAATATTTGTATATTTCTGTACTTCAGGGACAATCTATAACTGACATTGTCTTGTCATTTTAAATGTTTCATCATACATATCATATGGAACATATAGAATCAGCTGATGATAGGCATTTGTCCTGGTTTGATATCACTATGTTATCAGCCGCCTTCTCAGCACAAATCCAAAACAC
Source organism: Pterocles gutturalis (assembly GCF_000699245.1). Lineage (NCBI taxonomy): Eukaryota > Metazoa > Chordata > Aves > Pterocliformes > Pteroclidae > Pterocles > Pterocles gutturalis. The sequence continues at coordinate 8,598 of NW_010141131.1, read as the reverse complement.
AGCCTCTTACTAGCTACTGTGAAGAAAGTTAACTCTCTCCCAACCGAAACCAGGACAGCATTCCATCAGCTTAAGAGCTTTTTCTTTAAATTCTAGTAAGTTTAATTAATCAGGCTGCATCATGAGCTTTCACCCTCCTCACAGATAATACTGAAATAATTTCCAAACATGTGTAAATGCCTGGAGGTTGGCCACCCTGGACTTATACCTGAAACCTGGCCTGATAACACTCTAACCCAGCTGTCAGTGACAAGTACACTTGGTTTATTTAGGGCTGCAGATTTATGGCAGTTCCCACACATCACAAAAGCACCTATTGCATGGATTTACTAAAAAATTTCTAGCAAAGACTGCAAAAACACTGATCTGTACTTGTTTTACAGTATGTACTTTATACATACAGTATATATGTAATACATACTGTATAAGTGTATTACACAAACCTCAGGATTCAGTACGGCTGTTAGTAGGTCCCTGAGATTCGGTTCCTGGAAACCAACAGCCAAAATTATATCTATTTAACAGAACCAACACCACCACCTATTACAACATTAGCTCCACTACACACTGCTTTTTCAGTTGAAAGGGTGCTAACTAGAAATGGCTTAGAAGTGACAGTTAGAAATCACCTGATGCTTTTAAACAAAACAATGCATTTAATACCTCGTAGTTGTAATATGGCTGGTTAATAACTCCCGCTATTGCTTTGCCTCCATAAGCAATTCCAATAAGAACCGTTACGTGGTCGAGGAGACCTGTACAGAAATAATATGAATGTAGTTATGCTTGAAAAAGACAAAGTATGTATCTAAAAAAATGAACCTTCAATAAAAGTCCACAAATTCTTAAGAATGCAAATACTACTCAGGATTTTCAGGTGTAATAGGTTGTTGGATATAATTTTTTAGTAATTTAGCCTTGAGGTCTGCAAAAAAAAAAAGCAGCAGACAGAATTCTCTTAATATAACTACGTTATAATTACCACATCATGAGAAAGAAGTTTAAAGATAAAACTAAATAGCAGTAATGATGACATTCTTCTATAGTTGTGGTATGAATTCTTTAATGGTATTCAAAACCAGCAATTTGTTGACAGTTATACATC
>NW_010141131.1:0-7462 GCF_000699245.1 Pterocles gutturalis | reverse complement strand
CTTTCCCTGAAAAGAGGAAAAAATCTGCCTAAAAGATTTCACATTAGTCAACGAAAAGACGCAGCAGGAGGCTAAAGTGAGGTTTCAGCATACTGGTTTTGAAGGTTTTTCTTTTTTTTTTTCTTCATTTTTAGGGTCTATTTCTATGGACACAAATTAGGCTTTGCTGAAAACAGCTTCTTTCCATAACTGAAGAATTATGATTTCTGGGAAGATGTTTTATTTTGAAAGGGCTACAAATACAGCTGTGGTATTTGGGTTGTTTGAAGAGGAAGATCTAAGTATAATTGAGCATATTCCTGTAGAAATGGGAGATTTAGTCCCTCAGTACGAAGTATATCCAAAATTGTAAGTTTGACTAAAAACTTAAGACAACCTGCCATCAGTCAAAGGCAGCCCTTTGGTCCTTGACATCATAAAAACTGGCAGGCACTCAGTAGCCTATGAGGAATATTCAGTACTGGTTAAAACTGAATGGAATTATTAACTTAAAGTACAGAAACAACATCAGCCTTATGAAATAATATTATATGTAGCTTCTATCATAAAACTATCTACAGGTATGTGCTACTTTATTACATTGCTATTTTTTTCAATCAGCAGAATTAAAAGAGAAGCTAACCTTCAGTGTACTCCTTGGTTCCATCCAAGGGATCAACCCATATTACAAGCTTTAAAAATAAAAAATAAGGAAAGTTAACAAATACAAATCATGTAAGTTACCATGCAAAATATATGTTTTACTTCAGTGCTTTTATTTCCTTACTCTTGTAAGGAAATAGAGATTCAATTTTTTAACTTTATTGATATGACTGAAGCCTACCATAGTATTTTACACAAAAAAAACAGCTTAAAAACTGATCGGAACTTCTCAGCAAATATCTTAACAGAGGTGTGAACTGAACATGGAAGTGACATTACTTTCTTATGTCCAAAGTAGATTCCTTCCAAATTAATTTGAATCTCAAGTTGTAAGAAGCAAATTTCCATTTCCTGTTATTGCACACAGGGATATGGAGCATTTCCAGCTCTGGAGGTGTGATTCTCATGACTACATTTCAGTTTTCAAACCAAAAAGAAACATTGGCAACATTGAAACAACCTTTCTTATTAATACATTCTTAGCTAAAATCACTAAGTAATAATACAGATAGTGTAAAATATGAAGACATGTATAACATTACCACATTACCTCTTCCTCTTTAATTCCTGTGTACTGAGCAGGACAAGTTTTCTTCAGGATTTCTTCACAGTGGCCGTTTTCAATTAAATCCTCAGTTACCTCCTCAGAGGACAGTTCCTAACAAAAGAATCCCCAGAATTATTAGAAAAAGGTGTTGGACTCACATCAGTTTGCCTTAGAACTGTGGATTTGCTTGCAGCTTACTTGACAAAGCTAATGCAATAGAAAGATGAAGTGGGATGGAAATATTAAAAAAAAAACAAAAACAAAAAACAAAACCAGATGATTTCTTAATACCTGCCAAAGCAAATTCCACTGCAAGTTACAGCAAGTTAAATTGTTAGTATGAAGTATGCCAGGTACTTACTTCTTCTCCTATGATTGTCACCTTGGGAAACTTCCGTGCCAGGGAAGCACAAATACTCATTTGTACCAGTCGGTCAGCTTTGGTCTGCAAGTCATTGGCTCCGGTCTGTCAAAGGATGGATAGAGATTTGTGTATTTCAGAATAACAACAACAACAACAAAAAACCAGTACGATGGCCCATATGTCACTCTGAGTATCTGCCTTGTAATGAAAAAGAAGTCTAATTTGATCAATCATCACCCTAATAGGTGATCTTGAGAGAGGCAGGCTAAAAACTGAAAGCAGCAGTTTCTCTAGCACCCCAGAACTAGGATAAACTGATACATCAGAACAATATTTACATGCTATGTTGTTATATGCTGGTGCAATTGTACTGAATATGTATTTGTGCAAACACTACACTGTGTGCAGAATAAATTAATAGAAGTATGAACCCAGATATAATACAAGAAGAGGGAAAAGCAAAAAATAAGATGTTAACAGGAAAAAAATAAATACTTTAAGGCCCACTGGAGAAACATAGCAAATTAGGAAAGAGGAGAAATATAGGGATGGTGTTAGCAAAAGGTGATTTAAACGTCCAGTTGATCTAGCTTGTTTAAAAAAAGTAATGGAAATGATTATGATGTATAAACTTCTAAATAGTGAATGGTTCCTTAGTCTATCAGAGGAAGACCACAGAGGGCCAGAAGCTAACCAGTGAAATTGAACTGGACACTGACACACATACATTTTTTTCCCAGCAAAAATAATAGAGAGGAAACAGTGGATTTGTTGGCTCAAGATGACATTAAACAATTACTGAAAGCCTTCCCAAAAGATGCAGTGTAGCCAAATGTGTTACTAGATGGGTTACAGAAATTCCTTCTTAAACATTAATAACCTGCTATGTAGTGGAAGTGGGTAATTTATTAATACTTTCTCGCCTTAATCTTCATGTATCTATGAATAGAGGAGCCCTCTAGGTCTGGAGACAGAATCGCAGCAAGAAGTACTTTTGTCAGGACTGAAATTAAGAAAGCCAGTTCATCCAAGAATTTGTATCTTAATTGAATCAAGCAAAAATTTTATTGGCTTGTATCTTATTCGGTGACAACAGGTAAATTGTTTTGTCCGGCTACAGAAATGAGCCATTGAATGGACTATTCCATTTAGAATCATGTCATGAGTTAATTTTTGCATGCTCAAAACCTAGTCTGTCCCTTATCCAAGTGCCTATCTTTATGAAGCTTGGTATTATTCTTTGAAATTTCCCTCTCATCCCCTAATACATTTGGTTGAATTTGGCACCGAGTTTAGACTTGAAAAGATCAAGTTACTGTAGAGAATGTCCTTTGTTCCAGGACACCAACCTAACAAAACTGTATGAAGTAGTTCTTCAAAACGGTCATCAATAATGTAAGAATGCTTGAACAAAAACAACCTACCAATTGGGGGGAAAAAAAAATACAAGAAGAAGAAATATAAATGGAGAGCTTAGAGTTGGCTGGAGGAGAGAAAACTCTGGACATCAGGAGAGGAAGTAGCTAAAAATTCAGCTGTTCTTGAACTGTTTTTCTTCATCTAGATAAATGGATAGGAAGTCCATGTGTTGAGGGAAAAGGTGGAACACTGTCTTCCTAGCTTTTCTAAAGCTTTCAATAAGGCCAGTTGGAATAGTTCTTGGGGTTTTGGTGACTGCAGAAAGAGGGTGAATGATGAGAAGCTGTTCTTGTGTATCTTTTCCCTCCAGAGTGTAAAGCAGAGGTGCATACAGGTTCTCTCTCTTGCGTTCTTCATCTTTATTCACCAGCTACCTTTCACAAGAAGCTTTCAGGAATTCTGAGATCCTGAGTCCCTCAAACAGGAACATCTTCTGCTGGTCATTGTTTTCAATCTAACTTTGTGTGTTTGTAGTATTCATTTGGAAAAAAAAGTATGTATAACCAGTGTTAATTAGAACCAATATCACCTGTTACTTTTGATAGTTTTTGTTATACTGTATCTACAATTATTTACTTAATTGGTTACAGAGCTTAAAATGTGTTCATTTGCTGGTTTTATTATATTAGAAAATGACTGAGCAATGCATTTCTGATTTACTGGGAAATAATATTAACGTGCATTTTTTTTTAAGTGAAAGTGAATTAAACAGATAAAAGCCAGCATGTAGTTTTAGTTAAAATTACCTTAACCTTGCTGGACTCTTAAAAATAACCTTAATGAAGCTTGTTTATGCATTTAAAATTAACTGGTTAATCAAAGTAAAGACAGTGCTTCCTTTGTACTTCTGGATGTAAGTATTTTAAGGCTTTCTTGTAGTGAAGCTGCATTAGTTTTTCCAAGAACCTAAAAGCAGGTTATGTAGGAGAGTATATTTTACTTATATGTGTCTGAGAATCCTACTATGCATCTAAGGATTTTTTAAAACATAGATCATTACTTTCCTGGTTTTTTTTAAATTTTCTCCCCCATACACCTGATTTTAATTGCTTAGGAAAAAACCAAATAAGAAAAACTTGCAAATGTTTTTTGTAGTGGTGAATATAACTGACCAAATGGCGGGAAAAAATCCTTTTTGCTTCTACTGTCTGAACTGACAATAAAAGACACAAATGATCAGGATTTTCTTTGCAACTGAAGTGCTCACTATCAGAAGAATGTAAATGCCAGCAATGACTTCAATGTAAAGGCCAAAAATAACGTAGGTACCTAATGCAGTCCATAATATTGTGACATACCTGTAAAGCTAGAATTAACTTCAAAAGTTAATTCCACCTATTCTAGTACTGTAGACAAAACAAAGATCCTTGGTCATCAGTGCAGCTTACTAACTTATAGCAAATTAAGAACTTCATGCAGACGATTGTAATTTTATTTTTTGACTTAGTATTAAATTTGAAAGTCTGAATTTATTTTGAAAAGTGTGATTTATGTTAAAATCTAAGGTTCTTTTTTGTTTGAAGAAACTAAACACTGATTTATCCTAATCCAAAAGTCATGAAGGGCACAGTACTTTAAGCTGTACTACAGATGTTAGAACACAGGTATGGAAATTAATGGGAAAGATACATTATTATGAATCCTGACATGCTGTCCAAAACTTGTGTTTTGTGAGGGGAATCAGGGCAAAATTACAGTGTGTTTAAGTATCTGAGCATTCTTTAGAAATACTGGTCAAAATACACTTCTTGAATATTTTAATCCTTTAATAAGGAATATTTCTTGTATCAGAGAGATAAGGACTTTATTTCCTTCCCCAGTTGCTGATCTTCAAAAATACCACTTTGACCTCTATCTAACTCAGCATTAATAAGATAAATTAAATTGGAACAAAGTAGAAGTAATACCTTCTCCACTATCCCCAGATCTCCTGCAGACATTACATTTCTAACAATTTTTGCAGCTTTTTCCGCAACAGAATATGCAGAGGCGACCACACGCATAAGTAGAGCTGGAGAAGCCATACTGAATGCTGAAAAGAAACAGAAAGCAAACTTGTACATTTCTGTCTTCAAGAGAAGACAAGAAGCAAAATATTTAACATAATATGCCAAACAGACAGGGTTTCAGCTGAGTAGGAAGGGGAAAGTGGGTTACTGCCTGTTCATCTAAATTTTACCATCCCTTCTGTATTTCTTTAACTTGATTTCTTAGAAGGGAATGTATTACACCATCCTTTCTTCCCTCCCCTCAACAATGCATGTCCTGTCATTCTTCCTCTTAAGATTGCCCTCTACGTCTGTTCCCCAGCACACATCAGTGCAATTCACTATGCCTTCAGTTAGCAAATAGAAGAATAACTATTACTTTTGTAAAAGGCCAGCAGTCATCCATTCCTCACAGCTCTTCTCTACCTCAGGAAAAAGAAGTATTGATAACCACGCTGTATTCTTTAAAATGCAGTGCTAACTGCTTTTTATGTTTTCCTGTCAGTTTTTTCTGTCTGTGTAGATTGCATGCTTTTTGGATTGGGCTCACATGAATGATATGCCTGTGCACAGAGCTAGGAAAAAAAAAGACGAACTTCTTAATCACCACATAGAAGGTGATGTATTGGGCTTGCCTCACAATCAGTATTTGCAGCAATTGCAGCAGGTATTGCGTAAGTGGCAGTGGGCTGTTTTACAACACCTTTCCTTTCAAGCTTGAGAAATCTACTTGGTAAAGTATAAGATAATGAGGTGATAAGGCTAGCTACTGTAGATGACATTGATGTGACCTCAAGTTCATGTCTGGTCACAGAAAAGGCAAACAGCAATATTGGAGGTATCAAAATGTCAAATTTATCTGGTTTAAGAACCTTTTCAGCATTTTAGAAACACTGTACAGGTATCTCTAAAGTAGGAAGATCTCTGAAGCTGAAGGAATAGTGATTGTGTAAGTAACTGCTTTTTGAATGCACTACTGTTAATTATTATTTACTGCTCATGGATGGGAGCAAAGTGCTCTGGAGTCGTGTAAAATAGCCAAGGTCCATACCCAAAGCACACGTGGGCTAATCTTGGACCGGTAGCAATGGTTACAGAGGAAATTTTGGAAATGCTACCTGTGGCAACAAGCAGCTCTCAAATAATAATGGAGCAAATATGTGTTGTAACACATGGAAAGACAGATGCTACTTTAAGTATATACCATCATGTGAAACAAGTTAACAGGAAGGAAAATGCAATGTAGTTAATTCTGTACTGAAAATATCTGGAATATGAGTACTGCTGAGAGTAGAAAAATGAGCATATTAGTTTGGGTTAAAGAATTGAGCTCAGAAATTAAGATTTTATGCTCAGCTTGTCATTCTTCATTTCACCTTTTACTGCACATTTGATCCTGCTTCGTAAAATGAAGTTAAAACTTATGTAATAGTTTTAAAGGCTTGATTTATTTAATGTTTGCATAAAGTTTTAAAAGACTCAGGAAACAATACAGAAATATTCTCTCACATTCTTGAAGCTCGGCCCAGTGTTTCTTGGGCACATTTTTCTTGGACATTCTTAAGGCTAACAAGTACACTTCTGTAATGAACCTACACCTGAAATCTCTACGCAGACCTTAAATTATTCTTATGAAAAACAAGATTTATTAAGAGAAACTGAAATGGGAGGTTCAACACCCCTTCCTCCCCAGTACAATAACACACTAATGAAGTGCAAAGTATGTTATCACTGCAAAAAGTGCCTTAAATTTTGATAGGGCTGCATCTCCTGTGTGGCATGTTTTCTGATGTGTTGGACCTTTCTGGTTTTATAAGCATGTGTGCTAGTTGGCCATAAGTTTCTCATCTCTGTAACTTTTTGGTCTCAACTAGTTAGTTTATAAGTTTATGGCACATTTTTTCAGATGAGGGCAATGTCTAACGTATACTTTCACAATACATTCAATACATTGCCTGCTTTGGAACAATAAGCCTGACTCTTAGAAAACTGTACTGTTTACAAAGATTGCGCAGCAACTACCCCTCGATTTACATTTGGATATTATTTTCAAGACCCACCTTGTCCTGCAAAGACCATCCATCCTTTTTCCCAGTCTGCCAACCAAACTGCTGGATGGTCTCAAGGTGACAAGTCAGCCTGCTTTGATACCTCCCAAAATAAATGACTTCTCCACTTCTTGTTATGCAAAGTCAGCCTGCTTTGATACCTCCCAAAATCAATGACTTCTCCACTCCTTGTTATGCGTTTTAACTTGGAAACACCGAAATATTACAGAATGGCTACTATTGATTTCCTAAACCAAGTATGAAGGATTTGTTGTTTTCGTGTCTTTTTCTGCAAACATCCGGATTGATAATTTCCCCTGATGGAAGCAGGCACCGCACCCCCCAGGCCTTTAGTGTCAGCGCTGAACTGGGACTGCTTCCGCTGCACTCCCCAGAGCCCCAGGGACCAGAGCTCCCCATGGCTTTGCAAGAGCTTTGGGGCCTCTTGAGGAGA
>NW_010141130.1:9240-10995 GCF_000699245.1 Pterocles gutturalis | reverse complement strand
TTAATATATTTATATTTTGTAGTCTTCTTAATTTACTTTTCTGTTCAAAATAGGTGTACTTATTGCTGTTGATAAAGCTGTGGCAAGAATGCTTAGTGTCCCAGATTATCTGCTTCAAGTTTGTGCTAGGAATCCTCTTCCCTAAAGTTACTTTAGCTGAAACATTTCTCACCTATCATACAGCTTAAACAAAGTTTTGCAGTGTTCAGAGGCCTCCTGAAAGGACGGCATCATTAGGCTTCATCTCATGTAACATCTCACCACTTAGTTTAAAAAAAAATCCATTTTAACTGCCTGGGCAGGTAAACGATTAAAAGGTTTCAATGCAATGTGACCACACATAAAATTACACCTCCAAGCAAGTTACGCTTAATTTGACTTGATATTTTCTAATTTATTTGAGTCATATGAAAACTCTTTTTGTTTCTACCAGTAAACTTTCCCTAGAAGAATTTGTCTCAAATGTTTACTGCTTTCGTTTAGAGATTGCACATAAAGAGCTGCTTTTCCTCTTCTGCAGGTTTGATTATCTATGAAATATTAGGTTAACGTAGATCAACATTTCCTGTCTTAAACTGGATAGCCTTACTTTTGTTGGGGTTTTGGTTTCTTTGTTGTTGTTGTGGGTTTTTTTTTTCCTTTTACTTGAAACTCCCAAGAGAAGATACAGGAAATGCAGAAGTGAAATGTGTGTCTATTTCAATGAATGTACCTGTTCCAAATTTGATTATGTACTTTTTCCAGTGATTGCTCTTTCTTCATTTACTATTGATGGTGGCTGAGTGAGAAAATACAGCTTATTCTTTCCATTGTCAAGTGCTTAGTAATATCAATATAAATAACATTAACAGTCTAAATGACTTTGGTAACTGTATTGGTGTTAATAAAAATCTGTGCTCCTGAAAAACCTAGCTCATTGCTTTAGCAATGATGGTAGGAATAATGGAAATTTGAAGTTATCTGCTGTGATTCAGAAGGTATTTGGTTTTCTTTGTTAAGTAACACAGCCACAGGATATGTTTATATTTTTCACTGGAGTGGAATGTGTTTAGATAGATGATAAGGGTGATATGACTCTGGGCCATGAAGTAAATTTTGGGAAAATACTTTTTGGCTTTTGCTGATTTGTCACTAAATGTTTCTATAAGATACTGTGAAGTCAATATGTCCATAAAGATGTTGTGAATGTGGAACTGAGGTAATTGCAAATGTATCACAGATTAACTTTGACAGTGTCCCGCCTGACATCCTTGTCTCTAAATTGGAGAGATATGGATTTGATGCAAGGACCACTTGGTGGATAAGGAACTGTCTGTATGGTCGCACCCAAAAAGTGCAAAGAGTCGATGGCTTGATGTCCAAGTGGAGACTGGTGATGAGTGGCCTTCTGAAGGGGTTGATATTGAGACCAGTGTTGTTTAACACCTTCATGGACAGTGGGATTGAGTGCATCCTCAGCAAGTTTGCTGATGACACCAAGCTGTGTGGTAGAGTTGACACACTGGAGGGTAGGGATGCCATCCAGAGGGACCTCGACAGGCTTGAGAGGTGGGCCCATGAAAACCTCATGAAGTTCAACAAAGCAAAGTGCAAGGTCCTGCACCTGGGCTGAGGCAACCCAAAGCACAAATACAGGCTGGGCAGAGAATGGCTTGAGAGCAGCCCTGAGGAGAAGGACTTAGGGGTGCTGGTTGATGAGAAGCTCAACGTGAAGACGCAATATGCACTTGCAGCCCAGAAAGCCAACCGTGTCCA
>NW_010141130.1:0-8793 GCF_000699245.1 Pterocles gutturalis | reverse complement strand
AGGTGGTGGAGGTGCTCAAAGACAGGTTGGATGAGCCTTTGAGTAATCTGGTCTAGTGCAAGGTGTCTCTGCCCATAGCAGGGGGGTTGGAACTAGACAATCTTTAAGGTCCCTTCCAACCCAAACCATTCTATGATTCTATGATTCTATGATTTTGTGAACTCAGTAAAATAAAGTATCTCAAACAAACCACAGAATACATGCAGAGAAACAACTAAACTGAAATTTTGCGGATATGAAAGAGACTACTGGAGGAAAATGCTTCACAGATTTATCCAAGGAAATATCTTTAGAGTTGTTTGGCAACTTTGTTTTACAAGTCCAAGGGCCCGTCACTATGCACAGAATAGAAAACTGCTTGTAATGTTTTGCTTCAGAAGGGTGCTCTGGTTCTAATGATTACGACAACTTTACTTTCCAATTTTCTGTTGAAATAAGCATTTACTTTCTATACCACAATGTGTTGGTCAGAAATCTGCCAGCAAAACTGGCAAAGAATATGTCTGAATACAGTTGTTCCAGGCTTCTCAGGCAGATTTATCCTAGTTGCTTGAAAGATACATTAATTTATTATTACAATATGGATTTTGTACGGATGTGAAACAGCAATTGTTTTCAGAGGTGCCATATAGAACAATGTAGAAGACCATAAAATGTTACTAATCAATATGATAATAAGAGACTTCTAGTGCAAATCCCTACATACGACCTGAATTTACAATTCACAAGATCAAAAAAGGATGAGTACGCTGCTGGTCTGCTGTAATTCTACCATCCTTTACAAGAAGCAGTGTTGGTAAGAAAGAAAAAGTATAAGTACTCTGCTTATTTCATGTGGGATCCAGTATTACCTTTTAAGAAGAAATGTATTTGGCATTTCAAATAGATTGAAGAAGTGTAAATGAAAATACAGATTTGGGCCAATGCCTTTCATGGTCAAATTACAAACAGTCTTTCCCTTTTGTTATCTATTAGAATTATTTCACAGCTTTGCTCTAGAAGTAGTAATTCAGGATTTTTGGCATTGGTCACTAGGCAATAAATTAGGTGGTTGGAATCTTATTACTCTGGGCCTCATCAAACTAAAGAAAAAATAATGTCTTTTCATTCTTTTTTTTCTTATGCTCTAAGGGTGGACAATGTTACTGTTATGTCCTATGATTTTCATGCTGTATTCATCTGTACTCTTAAATCTGTGCCATGAATCCAATTTGTATGTATGGATCCATACAGTGTGAGACTTAAGTGGGGCTGTAGACAGTGTCAAAGAGCAAAGAATGCAGCCTCTTACAATCAGTCAACGTGCATTTCTCATTCATTTGCACAGACTACTCTGACCTAGAGATTTCACATCATAAAACATAAATAAATTTTTCATTTCAATTACAGTAACTTCCGGAGACATTAACTGAACTTAGGTAATTCTAGATATTGGACATATTTGCTTTAAGAGATGTGTCCCAGAATTCTTAAAGACCTGGACTAAAATCTTATACAGCCTAGTTACACTTTGCCTCAATACTCCTCTTGCTGCAGGGTTGCATCACAGGCTAAGAAGTACAAAGGAAAGGGTTATTATTTTTAATATTATTGTCTCTATTTTCCAGAGCACCTCCTGGGTTTGCACAAGCCCTGAAGAAGTCTGTGGAAGAACCAAACTTTTTGATCAAGCAGAGTAATTTCCTTAACATTCTTTATGGCTTTTGACTGAAATAACCTTTGATTGCCTGTAGAAAAACATAAGGGGGCAAACATGAAAAATTATCTTAGCAAATTTTTTTTTTTCTGACTATGGCAATGTGCAAAATTGGTTTTATATGGGACTCACAAGTGAAAGAAGGCAAACAGCTGGACTTTTACACCAATTTAAACTACTAAGTAAGTGAGACAAAAGGACCTAAAATCACAGTGAGTACTGAATTATTTCCCATGGAGTAGCTCAATAAGGTTTTAGCAAAGTTCTCACCTAGATTCTTTCAGTAGGATAAATCAACACACATTTAATGCTTTGGTATATCATAAAATGCAAATTCCCTGGAAACTCACAGTAGCAGTCAAGTCTTAATCATTTTTACCAGTGTCAGTCCAATAAGACATCTGTTCCTACACATGGATTCTTGTAATATTAAAAATAGAGAAGAAAAAAACCAACAAGAACTAACAGAACCTACAGGTTTTTCTATCATGGGTCTATTGGAGCTTTTTCCTGCTTCTTCTTTGCTGACTTTGCACTATCAACTATTTAAATTCCACAAGTTTCCCTTGTACAGGATACAATAAAAAGGTGTCAACTTAAGCACGTATTTCTATCCTTACTAAAGGTGTTAACTAAAAGATAGACACTATCAGTAAATGTCATAAAATGTCTTTACTTAAAATATATTATTCAGGAACAAGCAATTAAATGCTGTTTAGGACTGGTTAAATACCCATAATTTTTGTCTTCCTCATACTGAGGCCCATATCTATTTCCATCCCGGGTTTTCAGAGAAATGACTGCAGGTATTTTTATACCTTATTTTAAAAGTGTTCTTAGGATTAATTGCCATGAATGCAATGCCATCTGTCAGTGTCTCACAACAAGATATCATGAAAGCATCCAATTAGCAAATTCAAGATGAAATTTAATTAATCAAATGTAAAGCTTCAGATTTAAGACCCCTTATTTCTCTATTCACTTCAATATTCCCTTATTTAATTTAATATGGTGTCATCTCAGCCCTCTTTGTTCTGCTCTTTGCATTATCTCATCTTCAGTTTGCATCTCAGAGTTGCAATTAAAAAACAATATTTTTACACGGTTTTATGCATTTTGCCTACCATATGTACCAAAAGGCTATTTAGAACTATGGTAAGTAGTTTTTTCATTCAAAGTAGGACTTAACCAGGATTAAATATATTTTTGACCTTCACATTTGGAATATCAAAATATTTCTGGCTATTGCTGCCTTTATTCACTTACAGGTTCAAGCAGCAACAAATTGCATTAAGCACAGCAATAACCTTCACTAGTTTTCTTTATTCCTCCAAGGAAACGTTCTGGGAGGCTCTGTGTGTTTGCCTATGTACATTTGTGATTCAGTGAAAGTCCACAACATTGTGTTGGAAGAGAATACTGTGGGAATTATTTTTTAAGCTTGGATTATATATTATTTTGCAGTACAAGATTTATTTTTTCATAAAATTTGATAAATAACTCCACTGATAAATAAATTTTACTACTATAAAACTACTATGATGTGACAGAATATTTTCAAAGCACATATTATTCCTTGTGGTGATGGCAGAAATTTTAAACATGCTCAGCTATTTGATCCTTTAAGAACAGAGTTATAGCTTCTCCTTTTGTTCAAATGGTCAGTAGCAGATACTAATTCCATCTCATCATTTCATCCTGCTGCTGTCAAAATGATCACACTGGAAAATGTTTCTTTCTGAGGATGCCATACAAATATAGAAATAGCATTTTTATGTCTAAAATGTTTCTTTTGAATGGACTGGTGCTGGTTCATTGTGAGGTAATAAATGGTAATCGCAGTACTGAGGAAGATGTCTAGCCTCCAAAGCAGGAAGGTATATTTTCAGATGTTACAGGGACAGCCTTGTATTTTGATTGCTGTTTACGTTGATTACTGCTATGCTTTTCATTATTTGTTTGAAGATAAGACTAGAAATATATTTCAAAAAATACAGATCAAGAAGTATAGTGATTAAAATGACCTCTTGATACTTGGAGCTGTAATTCATCACTCATCATCTATCATTCCTAAACCTTACGTACCTGTATTAGCACCCAGAACAGAATCAGGGCTGTTTGCATTGCATCCTGGAAGTAGGGCTATTGACACAAAAGTCTTTCTGAGGGCCCTTTGACCCCTTCTTAATCTATGCCAGTTGCCAGGTCAGTATTCTAGAAAAAAAAAATAAATCAAAACCGATAACCCTGAATGCTGAAACCCTGAGATCAGTGACCGGAACCCCTAAATCTCATTTCCACTCTCTCTCACATATACATGTTCTTTGATCCTTTCTGTGACAGTGTTTGTGAGTAGTAATAACATTACAGGCTGTTTCACCCACCAGCGTGTTTGAGATGCAAGACAAGAGTGACAAATGACTGTGTGGAGAGCTGACCTAAATTCAGCCCTGCGATCAATATTACAGATAAAAAACCCCAGATGTTTAAGAAATACATCTCATTGTTAAGCAAGACTTACTTGTAGTTCTGGTTTTTCCATGATGTTTTAGAGCAGGTTTTTCAGAAGAGGAAAGATACCTTCTATTTCTTGCCATGCCACTCAGCTCCTGAACATAATGGTTACTGAGTTTCAGCTCTTGACCCTCAGTAGTGTTCTCTTTATGCTGAAACGTACAGATCAGATTTTCAGTGATGGTTCCTTAACATCTGAATGCAAATTCCTTATTTTTCCTATGCTATTGAAAGATTTCTTCCATTGAGTACACATGAAAAGTAGCTATCAGGTGAATGGCAGGATCAGGCCTAGAAAATGCCCAGCTATTTACCAACCATGAATAAATGAATAAAATCTATCCTTGCAAACACAGAAATGAGTAAGCTTTGTGCATTGTTTTTCCTCTTTAACATTTCCTCATAAGTTTTTAAATAACTGTAAGCTGCTGGTGCACACTGATGTCAGCTGGTATTCACATTTGCATCACAGATCTTTCCCCTCTGCCTTCTTCTGTACTAAAAAGGGTCTACACTCAGGCTTTCTTGGAAGATTTTTTATTCACCCGTCACTGCACAAATGCAATTCTGCAGTTCTCTGATATTTCTAATAAGACTGACTATAGAAATTTTAAAGGTCTTATTTCAAACAGAAAAGGAAATTTACCAAAAAAGATAAGCCACCTAAGCAAAGCAAAGAGCTTAATTTACAAAGGAATATAGTCAAGGCAATTAGCTGCCTCAGAGGGACATGCAAGTGGGGCTGTGGTCCCAAAATCACTCCCTCAGTTGTTGTCTGGTCCTATAGGACCAGATCTCGCTGAGAGCTGTGGAGAAGTGCTTGCACTCTATCAACGTGGCACTACTGATGTTTGTATTTCAAATCTCCATTGCTCCATAGACACCCTGGAGCACTCTAACCAGACACCATCAGGGACGACACTTTTGAGGTAGGAATGTACATTCCATTTTTCCCAGGGTCCTGGGGGGCATGTGGGAGATGTGATCTGAGCTCTGCGATCCTGACACCATCCACAAACTATCATCCCATCTAGTGCCTCATGGAAACTCAGTCTGATGTACCTTAACCAGGTGAGTTCAGTCTGATATACCTTAACCAGGCTTTTGGGTGAGGTCCATCACTGGTGCTCTACCCAGCCCCTGCAGGATTTTCAGTTGTGAAGACCTGGTGTCACAGGAAATCTGATGGGAAGGCATCTGAGTGGCAACATCAATAAATCAGGGTAGTTCTGGCTCCACATTCCTCTTTGTGCTTTAAAAGGTCAAGTCACTCTGATGTGAAGAGGACAGAGGGCAAGTAAAGCAAACACAAGTCCTCATGGCACTTGCTCTTACGGAAGGACAAATTTATCTTACACAGCCTCCTCCTGCCCATCACATAATGTAAGAAATCTCACCTAATGGTTTTAAGCTGAAAAAGGGTAGATTTAGATTAGATATGAGAAATCAATTTTTTCATGTGAGGGTGATGAGACACTGGGACAGGCTGCCCAGAGAAGTGGTAGATGCCCCATCCCTGGAGGTGTTCAAGGCCAGGCTGGATGAGGCTTTGAGCAACTTGATCTAGTGGCAGGTGTCCCTGCCCATGGCAGTCGTGTTGGAACTAGATGATCTTTAAGGTCCCTTCCAACCCAAACCATTCTGTGATTCTATGATTCATCAGCTGGGATAAGAAGGAGTTGTACAGAGTCATGCACAGATCTGCCTCAGCTGGTCCAGCATGGACCATGTGCTCTTCCTCCAGCCTGAAGAGGCAGGGTGCTCCACTGCACCTCCTCAAGGTTTTCCTCTTGCAATGTACTACAGGGCAGAATGTACAGGGCAAAAGTGCAGTTGCCTGTACTTAAATGTAGCCATGAAACAGAGGCCTAAACCCAGCAGTGTTGGATCTCTCAGTATTACAAGCATGTACGACATCAATTAAAAAACAGTGGATCTAGTGTCTTGGGAATCCCCTTTCCAGTACAATTGTTTTCCCAATATTTTTTTACCCACTTACAGACCTGGACAGATCCTACTTTGCTTCTGAGAGATGATAAAACACTGTAAAGCAGTATGTTTGGATGTGGAGTTGAGTTTTATTTATGCTTATCTCTCTGAAATGAGAGATAAGCATAAAATCTGGTATTTGGCTTTCCCAGAGAATCCATGCAACTCCTCTGCCAAAAAACTCAAAAAAGGCAACACACATGAATATTTTCATGCTATATTTGTATAATACCACATATAAGTATAGATACTTCATAAGGAAATTCGACAGAGAGATGCTGGTGATTGGATTGCCCTTTACTAATGGTAAAAAATAGAACAGACTAGTCTTTAAAAGAAAAAAGGTGACCCAGCAAATGAAATGACAGTAAAAGAGAAAAAAAACACCCATAAATTTAATGAAAGGGCTTATGAGGAAGTGGATAACATTAAAACATAGATGTAGCAGTTGGTCATAACTTTATTTTCTGTCACATGACACTACACTTCACTGATCATATACAGGTCAACACAGCCTTTTGAGGATAAAACAAAAAAATTATTAAGATTTTGCTTGTATCTGCTATTGTGTGCATATGAAGAAGAGACAAATCACTAAATTGCTGGCCATCACTATCAGAAAACCAGGGTCATCTTTGAAGCAATGATGATTAAGTAACAGAATTTTAATATTTCATATTTTAACGATTTTTTTGCAATGTATTGATTTTTAGACAAGGTTCAGAAAATTAGAGTGTTCAGTGTTTGTCAACCATTTGCAATACTCAATTTTTTGTGTCATTTTTATAATTTTTGCACTGGGGTAAGAATGGGGATATATAGATACCTGTTACTGTCAATGCAATCAAAAATCAGAGGGCTGGAGCACCTCTCCTATGAGGAAAGGTTGAGGGAACTGGGCTTGTTTAGCTTGGAGAAGAGAAGGCTCCGGGGAGACCTCATGGCGGCCTTCCAGTCCTTGAAGGGAGCCTATAAACAGGAGGGGGAGTGACTGTTTACAGGGGTTGATAGTGACAGGACGAGGGGGAATGGTTTTAAACTAAGGGAGGGGAGATTTAGGTTGGATATTAGGTGGAAATTTTTCACTCAGAGGGTGGTGAGGCACTGGAGCAGGTTGCCCAGAGAAGTTGTGGATGCAGGCATTCAAGGCCAGTCTGGATGGGGCCTTGGGCAGGCTGCTCTAGTGGTTGGCAACCCTGCCCACAGCAGGGGGAGTGAAACTAGATGATCTTTAAGGTCCTTTTCAACCCAGGCCATTCTACGATTCTATGATTCTATGAAATTTGTCATAATGTTTGTTAAAACTGAATTATTCTGCTCTTCTGACAGGCAGGAGTCAGTAGACTGATTTTCATGACTTATTGGAGGATCAGGTTTGTTTGGGTGATGTCTGCTGGAGAGATAATGTGAATTCTGGTTTGGGTGTAGCCTTCTGAAGGTCATTCACTTATTCCAAGCAAAAAGATGGTGCTTTTGCAAGTTGCCAAAGTCCAGGGTCAGTGGTAGGCTTTGCTTGGTTATCTGGTCTGTGATGGACATTTAGTAACTTCCAGAATGGAAGGCCGAACTGAGAGCTTATCAGAAAACAAGAAAAAAAAAAACAACCACAATGCTCATCCTTTTTCTATATACTACATGTTTTTGATGCTAAAGAGATTGGTTTATTTTAAATGAATAATGTAAAACCTTACGGAAGGGGACCCTTTCACTAGCAAGCTGGAAGTGAATTTGAAGTGGAAATACGGCTGGTGATCAGGAGAGGGAGAAGGACAACCTCCCTCTGGTTAAAGGAATAGAAAAAGATTGCAGAGATATCACAGCCTCATTGCTGTTCTCTATTTCTTATTTTATTTCCTTTTTCCAATTACCTCACTGTTGCAAATTACCAGACAATCTGGCTTATATTTGAAGAAGACTGGTACAGCTAATGATTGTGATATCTACATTTCATGTTATAACATGGATGTACATCATGGAATCATAGAATCACAGAATGATTAAGGTTGGAAAAGACCTCAAGGACTGTCAACTCACACCACCTAACTCACTAAGCCATGTCCCTAAGCACCACATCTACAGGTTTCTTGAACACCTCCAGGGATGGTGACTCCACTACTTCCCTGGGCAGCCTGTTCCAATGCCTGATCACTCTTTCAGTGAAGAAATTTTTTCTAATATCTAGCCTAAACCTCCCCTGGCACAACTTGAGGCTGTTTCCTCTTATCCTATCACTTCTTACTTTAGAGAAGAGGCCAGCACCCACCTCACTACAACCTCCTTTCAGGCAGTTGTAGAGAGTGATAAGGTCTCCTCTCAGCCTCCTCTTCTCTAGACTAAACAACTCCAGCTCCCTCAGCTGCTCCTCATAAGACCTGTGCTCCAAACCCTTCACCAGCTTCGTTTCCCTTCTCTGGACATGCTCCAGCCCCTCAATGTCCTTCTTCGGGTGAGGGGCCCAAAACTGAACACAGGATTCAAGGTGCGGCCTCACCAGGGCCGAGTACAGGGGCACAATCACTTCCCTAGTCCTGCTGGCAACACTATTGCTGATGCAGCCAGGATGCCACCGTTGGCCTTCTTGGCCACCTGGGCAC
>NW_010141129.1:2542-4911 GCF_000699245.1 Pterocles gutturalis | reverse complement strand
TCTGTGATTCTGTGATTCTGTGATTACATATACACAACGTTACAGATCTATTTCCAGCAAGCATAACTATTCTAGAAAAAAATATTCTTCCTCCCAACACAAAAGACATGTAAAATACCCTGTAAGTTTTTTCCAGCAAGCAATACTCTCAAACTGATGCTTTTAACAAAGAACATAACACAAAGCATAACAAATACACTGATGAATTTACAATACATATTTTTCCTACTCAAATGTCTAGTACCCAGCAACCAAACAGTTAGGCACTGCTTGGAGAGCTACTCATATGGATCAGAAAATTAGCAGACCCAATTGCCTTTAACAATACAGAATAATCCACTCAGTGTTCAGCTCTAAGGACAAGTTCTTCATTTATTGATCAATCCAAGTATTTTATTTTCTGTATTCTCCAGTTGCACTTACAGAATATATGTAGCCTACCATAGAAAGCTTTTATTATTAATAGGGACCCGATTCCCACCTTGTAAAGTTAATAGCAGATTTCCACTTCGATTTAAAGGAAGATGCTTTAATTGGGCCTGTAAGACATTGTAAAACAGATTCACCCCGCTATGAAAATGATTGTAAGAAAGCTTTAGATGTTTTGCATGTCTCCTACACAATTCTGCAGAAAACAACTTTAATACATTTCCAGTTGAGCTGCACACAGTCCAGCAGTAATACAGCCAAGTCTGCCTCACCTTAATCTGCCTTAAGAAAGTCAGGGGAAAAGTATTTCATAACGGAAACAGTGGTACACATTTACCCTATGAACTACGTGCAGGAGCAGGAAAACTCCATAGAGGTCCCTCCAGGATCAGCAGCGGGAAGAAGTGCCTCTACCAAGGGTCAGCAGCTGGTCTGGAGCCTGGAACTCAGATTTTACTCCAACCTCTGCCACTCACTGACCTGCCGCAGGGCCTTGGCCAAGTCATATCATAGCCCTTCCCACTCTCTGTCCATTTTGTTTATCTAAAGCACATCTTTCTTCAAGGAGGTATTATTCCCCACTACTTGTGCAAATACCTTAAGCTTCTGGGTTCTAGTGATATTTATGACCATCCAGGCATTACTGTCAGATATATATAATAAGAAATAACCAATTTTATGAAAAACAGTGTACTAAAATAATACACATTTTAACTTGTTTATAAGAAAAAATCGCAGTGGGACTAGAGAGAGAGTTGTGTTTTCACATACTGCAAACCAATGGGCAAAAAACGCCAAGGAGATTTCCTCCTACATCTTCATATAAATGTATTTATGTGTGTAAGTCACACAGTGCTGCTTTTATATGAAAGTGCTCCAAGCTTGTATGCCTAATGCTTAATTTCATACTGGACAAAACCAAAGTGATGTATGCAGCCATTCATACGTGCATAAATATAGCAAGTGCCAAATACAAAACCCCACACAGATACAGCACTACTGTGCACTTCCAAAAGTCATGAAAACTGTGCCAACTCCCACGTGTATCTTATTGTTCAGAATGTGCTTTCTCCCTCACCACCCCTTCCCCCCAGACAAACTTGTACATTTAAGGTTTTTTTGCATAGAGAAACCTGTTCTCTCCCTTCCCCCTCAACCTTTCCTCAGAGGGGAGAAAGTCAAGCGGAACACCTCAACAGCTAGAACTGTCCTGTCCCAATTTCTTATCAGGAAAAAGAAACAAGCCTCACATTTCTCTAGCCTAAGCAGCAGCTGCCTGAACTTCACTCTCACTCTGCTCCGAAAACGTGCACACCACAGATGTTGTTGCCAGCAGCCTTTGTCCATGATTCCCGTGACGCAAGGACCAGTAGGTTCCTCCTGGGGACTGAGCACCCTAGCCCAGAGCAGAGCCTTCCACCCTTTGCTGCTCGACATTTCTGCTAGTGATAGTGAGACTCACCCTCTACACAGCCACTGACCTCTCCATCTTCCTGTGCTGCTGCTCTTCATCCCTAGCGCACACACGCTCCCTGCCTCAGCTACTCCCAGCATCTCTGAGGTTAAGTTCCTAATAAATCCTGTGTCCTGAAGCAGCACTATTTTGTGAGGAAGGTAATCATAGAATGGCTAGGGTTGAAAGGACTTTAAAAATCATCAACTTCCCACCCCCCTGACATGGGCAGGGACACCTCCCACTAGACCAGGTTGCTCAAAGCCTCATCCAGCCTGAGGCATCCACAGCTTCTCTGGGAAACCTGTTCCAGTGTCTCACCACCCTCACAGTGAAAAATTTCTTCCTCATGTCTAGTCTACATCTACCCTCTTTCAGCTTCTACCCGTTACCCCTTGTCCTCTCACTACACTCCCTGATCAAGAGTGCCTCCCCATCTCTCCTGTAGCCCCCTTCAGGTACTGGAAGGCTGCTATTAAGTCTCCTC
>NW_010141129.1:0-2509 GCF_000699245.1 Pterocles gutturalis | reverse complement strand
CCTCACAGGGGAGGTGCTCCAGCCCTCTGACCAATTTCGTTGGTCTCCTCTGGACTCTCTCCAACAGCTCCAGGTCTTTTTTATGTTGGGGGCCCCACATCTGAACACAGTACTCCAGGTCGGGTCTCACGAGAGCAGAGTAGAGGGGGACAATGACCTCCTTCGACCTGCTGCTAATGCTTCTTTTGATGCAGCCCAGGACACTATTGGCTTTCTGGGCTGCAAGTGCACACTGCCGGCTCATGTTGAGCTTCTCATCAACCAATACCCCCAAGTCCTTCTCCTCAGAGCTGCTCTCTACCCAGCCTGGATTAGTGCTTGGGATTTCCTCGACCCACCTGCAGGAACTTGGACTTGGCCCTGTTAAATTTCATGAGGTTGGCATGGGCCCACCTCTCAAGCCTGTCAAGGTCCCTCTAGATGGCATCCCTTCCCTCCAGTGTGTCCACCACAACACACAGCTTGGTGTCATCTGCAAACTTGCTCAGGGTGCACTCGATCCCACTGTCCATGTCTCCAACAAAGATGTTCAACAACACTGGTCCCAGCACCGACCCCCGCGAAGATCGACGCTAAGGACGTCATTACATATTTTCTGCACTCCAACTTGTACAGCTCTGTGTAGATTTACACAAGGTTCGTGTATGGCCACTACTTAGACGATCACAGATGTCCCATTTGAAGATAGTGTGAGTGTTTGCCTTCTCACACTCACACACAGAAATGCAAAATAAATGGAACAGAAATTGAAACCCAAATTAAGAAAAAGTTCAAAGTGACACTCTGCACTCCTGGCGCTTCTTGAAAACCACTGACGTTACGAGTCAAGCAGTGCAGTTTTGGAGCACCTGCCAGGTGTTCAGGAAGAAAAACAAACCGTTCTTCCATCCTGCTCCATCCTTCCCCCTTTATCCCACAGGAGAAGCCGCTTGATTAGTTTACAAGGAGCTTCCCATCTGTCCACTTGCTTCTGTTTTGAGATCTGAAATAAGAAAAGACGTGCCTGACACTGAATCACTGAAGTGAAATAGCAAAGGTAGGTTTTGCATTTTAATCTGAACACAGAGCAGCTTTTAGTGCTGTGGCTGTGCCAGGATCCTGCTGGGAGGAAGAGGCCCCAGGGTGACCCTGGCCACAGGTCCTGCTCCATCCATCAGTGGGGTGCCAATGGGGTACGCACCCAGGACTTCCCGCAGCAGAGGGTCAGCAAGGGCACCCCAGCAGAGCACCAGCAGTACGAGCTGTCACCGCACTGTACCTCACCACCAGTGCCCTGTGAGAGGGAAAGAAGGGCTGGCAGCAGGCTGCCGTGTGCCCTCCTCCCCTCCCAAACACCACTTATCTCCCTTCCAACAAAGCACTCGCAGCAGTACACATGTGGGGCCGGCAAGCCCCCCAAAAAGGAACAGACAAAGCTGCCTGCACTTCTTCACAGCACAGCTGCCTCTGTGGGGCAGAGCACCTCAGGACAAGGCTTTTGCCCTCACAACGATCATCTGGATGTACATCAGAGGAAAAAAGAAGAATCCAACCAAGGAAGAAAAAAGAAATTCACGCACACACACTCCTAACAGCCTGTGAAAATCTTACCCACCACACAACCAGCTTAATTTAACAGCAAGTCTTCCTAACATTAAAACATGGGTGTGCAAAAGGGACTAAGCACTGGGAAAGTTTCAAACCACGCCACCCAGCCTGCAGCGAGGGCCCAAGTTTCAAGTACACTAGATGCTCTTCTTACTGACACCAGTGTAATCTTGCCATGTCCCACGCATGCACCAAAGCTGAAGTGGAGGTGCCTGCTCATTTGGAAACAGCTAAGGAACTGAAATGTGTGCCAGCTTCCTTAATTTGCCCTCACATGACAGCGTTGCGCCATGCCTTCAGCATACAGTCAAAGCTCCTCGTGCCGCCAGACAGGACTACAGAGCTGTACTATGATGCTTCCTCATGTATGTTAGCATTTAGCTTGCTTAACATTTGCCCTTTTGAGACTCCAAAGTAAGGGACTAGAGAAAATAACATGCACATTTTTCACAAACAGCTGTTTTTAATGCTGAAAGCATTATTACTAGAAGACTGGACATCAGCACTGCCAATCTGAACACGTCAGACTCGCTGTGCATCCAGGCATTGCCCCGAGAGCAGGCAGCGGCCCGCGATCTGCCTGCTCTGCATGCCACCTGTGCACAGGCACAGACGACAACGCCAGTTGTCACCGACCTCCGAAGGCAGGAGCGACAGCTCTGGCCGAGCTCCCTGGTCTCCCACAGACAGGCAAGCCCTGCTTCTCCCACCAAGAAGACAACTGCTCGTGGAGGGAAACCCAGGGCAGCTCTCCCAGCTAACAGGAGAGGCGGGCGCCTGGCCGGGGCTGGAGCAGAGATCGCCGCCGGGGCAGGGTGCAGGTGGACGACACCGGGGCAGCGCTATGTGACCGGCGGGGACACAACTTTCCCAAGCACGGAGGCCGCGCCCCTTCGCTCCTCTGCCAAACCGGCTGCCGACG
>NW_010141128.1:0-70130 GCF_000699245.1 Pterocles gutturalis | reverse complement strand
GATCTGCCAATCGGGCTGGTCCTGCCCGGCCAGAATCTTTTCCATTTACCCCTTCACTTCTCTCCCCTATCATTGGGTGGAGGCGGGAACTGTGTGAGCGGGTGTGTGTGGCTTGGCCCCGAGCCAAGGGCTAACCCACCACAGTTTCAAAGTGCATCCATGATATAGACATGTAAAATGACACATGCTTATCAAAGCATCTTGAAGGAGACCATTGACTTTAAGGATGGAGTATCTGAAGATAAAGCAACAGATGGACAGCTCAACTTCAGCCCACCTAGTGATTTGTAAACAAACACGTGAAAAGGGCTATTTCTGCTGAAAGGCACTTTCAGACTACACCTAACTCTTAACAAGGCTGAACTACATCTGCACTATTGCTTGCAGAATCCTCAGAAACTAATATATTTTCAATTTTGGAAGAAATGTGGCATTTCCTTAATGGAATAAATGTTCATGATAGCAAAGAAAAAAAACATTGAATACACCTTGGTTCTACGACGATTTGTGCTGCGACAGTTGCTGGTTGCCCCAAAACAAAAGCAAGAGGTGCATCCCTGGGGATTAGAAGGGTCCAGATAAAAGGATCCTGGTTGGCAAGTATCACATTCTGCACCTTCAACATTCTCCTGTTAAAGTACAGTTGAAAGAAATCTCAGAGTTTTCCTTTTGGTGAGGCCCCCAAAACCTCCTGCACATAAAACAAATCTGCTGAAAGAATATTTACTTAAATGTGTAGAAACATGAATGAAAATGTGTGATTGTCCGGATGCACCATATTCCAAATGCAAATAGAACTGACTTCTTGGAGACTTAGTTACAAGCTGCCTTTCCAGCTTATAAAGTGAACCACTGAGTAATAAATATTAGTCACAGACAGCTGGTAACCTCCCTGCCAAAACCCTCCTGCTGGCTTTTCCAAACCTACAATATAAAAGGTCACTTGTGAAAGTTCACATTTATCACATTTAATTATACAGATCAGAACAAAAGAAGATTTCCTGGATATAATGATGTGTTAAAATGTCAACTGACATAATGTGTCTAAAAAAAGCATGGGACCTGGTTAACATCCAAAAGCCAAGATGCAGATCCATAAAGTGGATCTGTGCAGGGTACAGACTGCTTCGGTGAATCAATGGACATCTACTCTGTGGAACTGTAACATCCCGCAAAGCCTAAGACTGCCTGCAAAACCGACATATTGAACTCACTAAAAATGGTACTTAACGGCTACTATGACAATCTGTACACATACTGCAAGGTGTGATGGTTTTGTTCTGCTGCGTTTAATTCTTACTGAAAACAATGATAAACTCTTTCCATTCACGCCATTAAATATGAAATAGTCACTGATGTGTAAACGATGCTTGTGAATGCAGAAGTAATTTGATTTATCTGACCTTACAGAGACAAATTCCTGTCTGGGGATCGCAAACATCCGGTTCTGTTCCATCTCTGTTACAGTTACACGGCACACAGTTTGGGAAACCATAAGTACCAGGAGCACACTGGTCACACTGCCGTCCTTTTATTCCTGGTTTGCATCTTTATCAACAAACAAACACAGAGGAGGGTGTCAATAGGGGAGGCAGAAATGGAGTGAGGAAGGGGAGATCAAAACAAAAGGCGGGTGGATCTCTGACATGATTGTGTGGCTATGACACAACTTCACGACTTCCACAGAGAAACAGCAGCAGGCTGGTTATTGTTCTCTGATTTGAATGGTGAGATGTTTTATGTGGTCATGTAACTGATTAGGAATGGATTTGATTTTGAAGGATATAAATGTTCACAATGGAATTAGACTTCTGCAGCTATTCAGTGCTTGCAATGCAGAACTACTCTCTCTATACACCAAAGTGTGAAATATGAATATTGTACAAAGGTAGGCAGAGCTGGAAGAAGGTGTATAGCTGGAGGATGTGACTGCGCATTTCTCAAGGCACTCACCTGCTAACAAAGAGAATCCCAGGCATATGAATAATTATGGGGACTTGAACCTGCCACAAGGCTTGGGTTAGTTTACAACCATTCACAAACGATAAAATCCACTTTGCTCACAGTGAAGGCTGAATGCCTTGGATTTACTTAGGTGAAGTAGAGAAGATGCAAAAAACACCACCAAAGTAGGAGTAAAGCTTGACATAAGAGAAAACACCTTTCAGTGGCAGCAGCTATTTTCTCCTGCCTTTACAACAAACTTGCACAGACTGATAGAACTAGTGAAATGTGTGTCTGATGACCCCTCTTGCTTCTGCCTATGCTGGCAATGTCTGTACCAGCCCTAAGGACATTTCAAGACAGTAGAGATCCATTGATAAATTATGTCTGCCACCACCACCATCCACATCTTTACATTTTAGTTGTGATAATTTTTAAAAGTCTCAGCAAGATGGTGGAGTCTCCTTTGGCTCTCAGCACCAAATTTATTTGTGCATTAACACTACAAATGTAATGGAAATAAACAGATAAATTACGCAGACAAGGTAGACTGCACTTCATGTAATACATGAAAGCAATTACTCAATTCACCAAACAGTGGGCAAGTTTTCTCAGAGTCTCTCTGAATGTATTGCTCCCTCCCACAGATAATAGGAGCTGGACAGGGGCTTTGAACTTCATGGAATCCACAGAAGGAAAGGTATTAATCAGAATGTAGTAGTTAGCTATATACTTCAGTAAGCAGTCCAAAAGTATTTGCTAAATGTCGAGTTTTGCTTCAGATTTTTTTACCAATAAACTGTAATTTCTTTGATATTACCACTTAGGCTGCACGTGAAAAATATCACCATTATAATCAGGCAATACAGCTTTTCACTGAAACAGAAAAATCTGACTGTTTCTGCAAAAATGATCCTCCATTTTAATTGAGTAGAAGTATCAACCCAGGCCGTTCTATGATTCTATGATCCTAAGCCCCTTTGACGTATTAGGTTATAGTTGACTGAAGTATTTATTTTATTTATTTTTGCATAGTATTTATTTTTATTTTATTTTGTATTGTATGGGGAAAACGAAAGCAGAGACTAACGAGATTGAGAGTGCATCAGAATATGCTACACCACTTTAACGCTGAACCCCAAATTCCACATATGAGAATTCTTGGTTTTCCCTTGGGATAAGACAATTACTCACTTTGTATGAAAAGGTCAGGCTTAGGAAAATAATTTAAATTCAGGAATTACTATGAGTATTCTCTCAAAAATAAGTATTCTCTGTCATATTTACAGGATTAAAGGCAGAGCAGGAAGGATCATATTTCTCTGTGTTAGGACCCTGCAAAAATACCCAAACCAGTCAAACTGAACTAATCCTGGCTTTATCCAACTGGCTGTCAAGTATTTGCACTTGCTATTTAAGGACTTGGATCTCCCCAAGGAAATGACAGAAATGTTCAGCTATACTAATACTTGCAGCATCAGAATTTAAGATAATTCTCCATGGCTGTATGCTATACATATTTTAGAGAATATTAAAAAAGAGAATAAAACTAAAGAATTTATTTTTATTTCAGTATTCTGAGTTACAGAAAAATAAGAATATGTCATACAGAAGACATAATTGTCAGGGCAATTATCACCTATGGCTACAACGGAACAATATTTTTCCAAACAGACAGTACCTACCATCAAAGTTCCTCAAAAATCATTGCAAACATTCAAGCTTTACAGTAGTTAAAAACATCACTGGACTGAAACCCAGATATCAGACTCTGGAAGGTCAACTATGAAATTTTAAGAAATGGGGAGGTAATGTACACCCTTACAAATTATGTGTATGTCCAGAAGTCAGGAGCTCTGATCTGAAGTCCTCTATGAGATGGACAGAGATTCAGGGACTTGCCATGAGTGACACGGCATGTCACTGTCAAACAGAATGCAAGCCCAGGAATCCCAAATCCCACCACTAGTTACCTGCACAAACCCTATTTCCACTAAAATATTGCGGGTGTCCCTGAAGCAGCCGAGTCCTCACTATTGCCAAGCACTACTTAAATCCCTACTCCTCATCACCAAAGTCTCCCACATACCCTCCAAATACCTGAAAAGAACGGTGAAACAAACCCCTCACGCACTGTTTATAGTGCACCTGAGCCAGACTTACTTGCATTGCCCGTTGGTTTTTTCACATTCTGGGTTTGCCACATTAACGACTCCTTTTTCTGAACAGTTGCAGCTCTCGCAGCCAGCAAGAGGGTGATAGCTGAAGTGAAGTTTCTCGCACACTTCACACTTCGGTTTCACAGTTTGCGGAGGGCAAATGCATTTACCAGTTACGTCATCGCACAAACGCTGTCCACAGTTGCATACTGGGTCAAAGAAAATATTCTACAAATTAATCACATCTCAATTTACAATGCTCAACTCTTATCGAACTTGTACATGAAACAAACACACACGACCTGTATGTGTGAAGAACACAATTCTTTTCTCTCTTTCACTAGTTTTAAGCTCAGTTGGCTTGTTTGACTTTAACTATCATAATGATGTGAGACTGAGACAAACCAGGGTCGTGGAAACCAACTATGTGACCATAACGGTGGTTTCAAAGAATAACTTGAGACCTTAGCTCTTTTCTACAGATTGGTTGCTTAACTTCAACACAGGAATCACTATCACTTCCCAAAACTGCCAAGCATTAAACAATTAATAGCTTTGGCGTTAAGGGCACACTTTTACAAACTAATGTTAATAAAGATATAGAGTATAATATCTGGGAAAGCAGCTGAAGGCTGTTGGTGTGATCCATAAATCTGTTGATGTTATTAAGAATAACATCAGAAAAAGAGGAATTAAGAATGATGACTCTGATGTATGGAAAACCCTGAAGTTACAAACTGGGATACCACAGTAATAACTGAGAAATCATTAATCAGTCAGTGCAGAAAAATCCATTTCACTGAAAGAGCGGCAATCTGGATTTTAACCCGTAGAAGTGTAAGCCTAGTACACCTGATCAGACAGCCCATGCGAAGGCACACTTCCCTGTGAACTAGGTGTACTTAAAGGGAATGGGGTTACTTCTGTGTTAAACTGAAAGCTACACTATGCTAAATCTAGGATGGCTCAACTGGCCTCTCATAGGATCAAGCTCTATTAAAAAACCACGACGCCATGGTACCTATACAGAAAAATCAGGGAATTAATTAACAGGTCAGGTCAAGTGCTGAATAAGTCCAAGCATATACTTACACTTGCAGAATGGGAATCCATAGTAGCCAGTTTGGCATCGGTTGCACCGACGACCGATGACATGAGGTCTGCAAATACACTGTCCTCCCAGGGGGCTGCAAGTAGGGCTCATGGCACCGGCATTATGGCAATTACATGGCAGGGCTCCGTTGTTGTAGAAAGCCACTAGTGACCTTACAGAGTCCTTACAGAAGTCTGATGATCCTTCTGGGCTATTTAAATTGAAATATAAATCATGTAAGTAGCGGAGTGGCCCTTCGGAATTGTTACAAGGGTCGTTTGCAGTTAATTAGGGTCCTGTCTTTTAAACAGTTATTTGACCTAAGGATGGCATCAGTACACATGCAAGGATATACTTTAATTAAATTAGTGGTGAATGGTTTTGAGCATACAGGTACAAGATTTTTTTTCAAAGAAAGGGCGTATATTAGTTATATCAGTTCAGACATGCCAAGCAAAATACCAAATACCAAAGATGGAAATACCAAAGACAGAGAGATGACATAGATTTTCCTCTTTTGTACTGTGAGCACTAAAGCTCTACCATTACATTTCATTTACAATAGAAAGTCATGGAAAAATGACTCATGCAAATTTAATGGGCCAGCATAAGCCATGAAAAGTATTTTAACATAGCACTATAATGGGGATTTTATACATGTCTTTAATACAGAGTAAAAGTAATAATTCCCAGCTTGTTGACAACATTCAGTTTTTTAGAAAGCAATGCTTACTCAATATAAAAACTGTTTCCTCCACATTGGCTGATAAAATCAAATGACTTGTCCACTGTCTTTTTGTCAAGAATTTTGTAACTGTAGGTGTCTGCTGGAACAACTAAGACATTTTCCTTAAAACAACAAGAAAGCTAAATTGTACATTTCAGAGAAGAGCAAAAGACACAAGCTAAGGCATTTATACATTTGAATGTTGCTTCATTATGCATTCTGGATTTTCTCAAAACCTGTAACATTTTAACTGAAAAAATGGGAAAATATACTTCTTATCTTCCCCCCAGAGTTTTGATGCTACAAGCAGTGTACAATAAAAACAGTATAGAGTATCTTTAAAATTCAAAATAAAATGTAAGTGGTGCACAAGATCCTAAAAATCAGAAACACAACATTAAAAGACAAATTCTTTATTTTTGGCTTTCATCTTTGCATCTATCTCTAAATGCCTGGTAAAACTAAGAATAACATTTCCAAGCACGTTTATTACATACCAGAACCAGCATTCTTCCATCAGGTATCATCACTGTAACAGTGATCTTGGGTTCAGAAATGTCAAGCTCAATTTGGTTTTCTGCAATCACCTGATCCCGACAGCCAGAGGTATGAGGGCAGAATGAAGCATTGAAGGAACCTAGAAGAAAAGAACATAATGCCAAAAAATGCTCCATGTGCCAAAATGCTGAGAAAAAAAAAAGGAGGTTAGATCAAATTCAGATGCTTACCTGACCACACACGTCCCGCATCCACACGCACTTGGACGGGGAACACTGGGTGTGCTGGCTGATAAAAATGTACCACAAATACATATCTGCCCAAGTGGGGCACTCTGCCACTCAAGGTAATCTGGTTCTGCAGAAACAAGAACAGCTCTGATAGTATATTTGTTTTGTGAAATATTCTTGGGTTTATGAGCTGTGCTCTGTGCCACCTACCTGAATTAAAGAGAAGGGGCTTAGCATCTCTCAGCAAGTTAAATATCTTCAAAGAACATGGCATTACAATGGCATGCTCCTATCTGTTTGCATGCCAAACACCTCTAACATCCTGCTGCAGTCTGTAAGACTACTGCATAGTTTAGAAAGAAGCTGGCATTTTTGTTTCTCTAGCTGTATATGATCTTTGTGGCTTACTCAGTCTGCAGCATTTTGATCATATCATTCAGTTTTTGTATTTAACTTTACTAAGAACACACTTTGTAGTTTAGGAAACAAAGTTTTCAAAATATGAGATACCTGTAACGGTGTCAGGGTGACTCCATTAACTGAGTCAGAAGGTAAAGGGGCACTCAGTGGATCATAGAGTATATTTCTCTGTACTTCAGAAATTTTCCCGTCCTTGAATGCATCCAAAACCAAAGCTGCTGGTGGAGTTTCATACACTGAGGGAATGCATGTTGCACTAAACACAGAATTATAGTGATTACTCTTGGGGCCAGGAGAATTTCTTAAGCATCATAACAGGAAAAGCAGTCAGCTCACAAAAGTCAATACATTAGACTGCATTACAATTAATAATGCAATAGTAACCCCTGTTACTCTTTGGATTCTATATACATGATCAGAAAGTAAATTAAAACAAGACATATGGATTTTACTCATAAAGGGGGAAAAGTGCATTAACTGATTTCATTCACTCAGACTTTCCATAACCTGAACAGTTTCAATGGAAAGAGTTTGCTAAGGAAGAGGAAACCCAAGGGAACCAGGAGTGTTAAAAAAATAAATACATTTTAGTTAATCCAGTTAGTTACTGTCCAGGTTTGTTAAACCACAACAGTTACATTCACCAGAATCTGTACTGATATTGAATTCTCAGTTCTGCAAATATTTACGTAGGTGTATCCTTTAAATATGCAAGTTTTCCCACTGAAGTCAATGGGACTACTTAAGTACTTAGAAGTTAAGTACACACTTAAATATTTGTAGAATTGGAGCCAAAATAAATACCAGTGCTCCTTGAAAGCATCCTTATTCATTCAATGCTATATTTACCTATTCCTTCCTTGGTACATTTAATTCAGAAGAACCTGATTGAGAGAAGTATTTTCCAAGACAGCAGGAGAAAATGTTTTGGGGGGTTTCCTGACAGTATTTGTTCACTTCTCGTAAGTACTCAGAAGACAATAATTAATCTTTGCTCAAGTCAGGCCTAGAACTGGAATGGCAAGTATGTTTCAGGGCCAGGATTGAGATGTATTTGCCAGGCCTGTGTGGGAAATCACATGAAGCATCTGCTTATAATACTGTTAAACTGAGCCAAGACTCTGCATCTTTCAACTTGGTGAACACTAAACACTTTCAGGAAAGCAAAGATGCTGCCAGATAATGGTCTTAATAACAGAACACAAACATACAGTAAACTATGCAAATATAAGATTTTAAAAAAAACAGCATAAAAGCAAAGTGAAAGGTACAAATTCCTACATTAGCTTTATTTTAAATCATGCTTTTCACCCAGCCTCTTTCCCCCACATTACTCAGAATATAAATGCCCAGGAATGCAAAATTCTTTTAATGTGAGGACAAGTATCTTCAGTCTTAGAAAGCTGTTCTCAGTTGCAATGCAGGGGTATTAAAGCTGTGATTGAATATTTCAAAGCCAAGTTCAGTCACATGCTTTTATTCAATTTACTATCCAGATTTCTCTGCTTTCTATTTCAATTCAACTGTTATATTAGAAGCTACCATCTGGAAAACTATTAGACCTAGTCACCAACTCTTTCTGCCTCTGAAGTCCTGCAAATGACATTTACTTTTACTTTGAGGCCATTTCCTTTGCCAAATCAGTAGGAAGAAAGCCTTGGGAGTAGCATCACAGGGGACATCCTGGGGAGTGCAACAGGAACTGAAATGTGGGGCTCCCTAATCTGGAAGCTCCAGTGATAGCTCCTCTCTGACCGAAAGAATAAAACATACGAGAGAGGAAAAGCTTCAACAGGACAGAGCAAGTGCTCCGCAGAACCTAAACCCGACCACTTGGGAAGTGAAAGTTCAGGTTCAGATCTTCACAGCAAGAGAAGAGCCATCAACCTGGGTCAAACAAGCTGTATATTGAGTGTTCTAACTACTGGCCCTATACAAGTATAACGGAGGAGAAGGATCACCTGGCGCTGCTGCGCGGGGTGAATGCTGAGGGCACAGCCCCACGATGAGATGGACAAGGGAATGGCTTGCTTGTGAAGCGTGGGTTTACATCTTGAGTAGTTTGATGCTGCAGAGTTGAGCTGGTGGATTTGTGCCTGAAAGGGCAGTCACATACCCTACCTATCATTTAATTTAATGACAAATTAAAGCCATTTTGGAACAACTGAAGCAGTAACATGCAGAATGAAGCTCCAAATGGAGCAGTAAGCATTTCAAGCCACTGAAGTAGCAATGTTTCTCCAACTTGGACACCTATCATACTGGATGGTGTGTCAAAGATCCATGTTTTCTAACACATCAGCACTCAGTGGTTCAGATGGGCTGGGAAGAGGTTAGTATTAACAAAATGCTGTGCAAAGACCGTCTAGATATAACACTAACACTTCAGCTCTTTTACAAATACTACTTTGCAAAAGTGGCCTACAAATCACCTGTGAGTCACTGATCAAAGGTGCATTCAAAAGATTAAAATCCCATTTAGTCTGCCTTTTAAGGCCTTCTTCAGAAAATACAAAGGATAAAACTGAGCAAGTTACCTTCCATCACGGGTACTCCCGTAAGCAGCTATGCACTGTACTTTAGGATCCACGTAGTCTGGAGAAAATTCTTCAGCTGATATAATACAAACCTTGTGCTGAAAAAAAAGCACAAGGCACAATTAGCAATTAATATTGTAAATAACAGGACCAGGCCTGAATGGGAAGGATGAAGCCTAATTTTAGCATGGGAGACCTTAGCCCAAAGCCGTCTTTTGTCATGGACTTCCCACAAGATTTCGGATCCCTTTACCTCCCTGCACCTGAGTGCCTCAGTGCTGAATAGCATTTTTCTGTCCTCAGAGGAATGTTGGCTGTTCAGAAGTTAAATAAACTAAAACATAGCTGTAAGTATGGCAATGGGAATGGCAGAAGACCAGCTCATAGGGACAGAAGGAGCATATAGAGGTGGGAGGTAAAAGCCCTCATCCATGGTGTTAGAGACTTTGGGACTCTGGGGGAATTCCTAGACCTTCTGAAATGCAGGCACAAACACTTGCTCTCACAAAGTCCACAGCAGTGAGTTTCAGTGACACCAGAATTTCTCCCAATAGATTCATAACTCATTTTAAAAGCCAATGAGACCTCATATGATTTTTTTTTTTTAAGTAAAACTAGACATGAGCAAATGAAGCTGTGGTATTCCTGCTTTAGCCACGGTGGTAAGGACATAAGGGAAGGCTTGCAGATAGACACAACAGTTTGCACTAATAAAATATATTACCTGCACTTACAAAATACGTAAGTACAGGTTACAAAACTTGTGCATGAACTACTTGAAAAGGCGATAAAAATGCCTGACAAGCAGAAAGATAACTAGCACCATGTATTAATATAAGATAATATTGCATAGGGAGAACTCATTAATGTGCAAAGTGATTCAGTTTCAAAGCAGGTTCTAAAGGAGCTCAGCTTGTGTTTTAGCAGTAGTCAGCAGGGACTAGAAACCCTTCATAAGCTCAAAGGCAGAGTGCTAAAAGTCCCTTTTCCTGGGCAGCAAACGTTGTGTCTGCCCTGCATGCACTGATCCACAGTGCTCCAGCCCATTGCAGCAGAACAAGGGCAGGCTCTGAAGCTTTGAACTGCACTTTATGAGCTGCTAAAAAGTTAGTGTGAAACACGGTCTGGGTTTAGCCAGCTCATATGCATCAGTGTGAGATAAAGACTATCAAGCTGTAAGAGCCTCTCTTGAAAGATGACCTCAGGAACCTCATTTCCCCTTTATTTATACCAGGTTTTTGAACTCCTGCATTGGGGATGGTTCCCCTTTGCCTCTGTGGTCTACATGACAGAGGGTCACACAAGGGTCTTTACCTCCAAAGCTGCTGCCATTGACTTCATGATCAGTGTCCATATACCAGAAGCTCTTCTTTCCCCCCTTCCTATCCTTTGCTAAGTGCAATCTTTACATTCAATATGGGGAAATATTTCCTGTATCTCAGGAGAATATTGAAATTGACCTTGCAGCAAGTTATTCAGAGAATGAAAACTAGAATTTAGAAATCAGAATACAGAGATTTTTAGCACAAGAGATTTCCACATGTGGAGATACAAACTAATAATATCAGCGTCTTTTGGAAATGGATCTTGTTAGCACAGCAGGGAGCTAACAGACAGTTTACATGGTATTCATTCACACCGTACACTGCCTCATTAAATGAAGAGAGCATGTATCGGTTGTTAATCCTAATGGTTTCATTAAACTACTCTATGTTTAGAGCTGGGTTTGAACTCTGCAGAGTTTAACCAACTCTGTAACTCATCTTGTGTTTCTAAAATGGAAAACAGAAACAACACAAAAGTAAATTCAGTGTCCAGAAAAAACGTATTCCTGGTGTGGCCAAAAGAGGGCAGTGAAGGCTTTTTATTAAAAGTATTTATGACTAATGAATGCATGTATTGCCTGAAATGAATGCATTTATTATCTGAATTTTGTAGAGACCCAGAAACTCCCATATGGGTTTTGAGGATTTTTAAAAAGTGAAATATAAGGAAAAAAAATGACCATGTATAAAAGCTACCAGAAGATTTTTCATTTAAAGTTTACATGTAGAACAGAGAAGGGAACGGAAATAAAGCACAAGAGAGTTGGAAAAACCCTTGCCAAGAAAAGTAAATTTCTGTTTATCTTTTAACCTGATCAAGTTTGCCTCAGTATCTCTGCGTATATATAACGAAACATCTTCAAGCATCTAATATACATCACTTCACACATTACCATAGGGCATGTGAACACAGGGAGAAAAGTATCTCTACCCACTCTGGGAAAAAGTATAACAAAAGGGAAAAGAAAATAAAAACTTACCAGAAGAAAATTAATTGATGACAACTTAAGATGGATCTTTGTATCTGCTAGAAGGTCATAGACTGCAATGCGATTCCTATCGTCAACTACAATGCTGCGACAAAGGAAACTGAGACAGAATGCAGGATTAAAAATGAGCCTGCTGGCATTGCCATGTTCTTTATGCCATCACCTAGCTCAGCTGCCTAGCTTTTGGCTATCCTCAGGACTGGCGCCTAGCTATTCTGCTGGATCATAAGTAACCTTTGGCCACTGGTGAACATGCAGTATTCTCACTAGCAACACAAAGGATGTACCATGTACAAAATACTTCTTGTCCTTTGTGGGTGTGCCCAAAAGGACAAGAGTATGTCCTAGTGCCCAAACCTCCAGACCTCAGCTCAGATCCCCAGTTGAGCTACTGCTTTAAGCAGGATGTGAACAGATACACATGCATGCTATCTGCAGAGGCTTCCAAGCTGTGTAACATAGCGTGTAACTAGTATTCTGTACCTGGTCCACGCTCTTGGAGCTGCCAGCATGCACCAGCTGCTGCTTTGCACTACTGCCACGCACTGTTGATGGTGTGAATCAGCAGCTATCACCCATGCAATGGCAGCTGAGTATGTCTTGATTCTAGGAAGCTATCTGTATGCTGAGATACTCCTCTATACAAATGAAAAAAATGTACGTTTACCACTTACTGACTGCCTTCAACTGGCTGCGCAGCTTTGGTAGAGGCAAATACATACTAAGAGGAAGAGTCTTGCTAAAGCCTTTGAGCTCTGCCTTGTTCAGGGAGCAAGAGCCCTGCAACTTGCCAAAAGTAGCAACTGTTCCCTTTTGCTAAAGAGAAGTCATATAACGCTTTAATTTATTTTCTTTCTTCTGCACTTCGGCTCAGCGAGGCTAGCCATCCTGTGGCTGAGAAGCTGTAGCCAGATTGCAACTGCTTCTCTATTTCTGCTCTAGGAACCAGAGAATATGGAAGTTTGACTCTTGTTTAGACCACAGCTCAGAAATAAGGTCAGCTCAGGGCTAGGGACATTTAAGATAAGAGAAATATAGGTCTCTTATTTGTGATTTGCTGGAAGGTTGCAATGTTTTATTCTCTTACAATGTTTTATTGGGAATTATCAAGCTCACAGAGCTGTAAGAAGGCCTGGCACAATATATGCCTGATTCTACAAGTTATTCATATTTGCATGTACCTCACTATGTAATTTCTTGATTTACTTTTTTCCCCAGAAGAGACTTGTAGCTTCCTGCTTCAGAAAGATGACACAGCAGCTTACTTGCAATGTGACTATTAGCTTCATGCAGAATGGCCACAGAAGGAATTTACTGCATTTCTGCATTAAGGTAGCAAAGGCTTTCTTTGTATTTTCATGAGCAAGTTCTTAGTGTATGATACGAACAACCAAGCATGTTCAAAATTAGCCCATAAAATGTGTTTGGGGAAAAAAAAAAAAAAAGGAATAAAATGGAAGCTTTATAGCAAGTAGTTTGGGGCTCAAAGTGTTACATAACAGGCTAAAATAAGAGCTTTCCCTGGCAATAATGTGACAAGGTCACTGCTGCATATAGCTCCACGTGCATATATTGGTATTTTTATCACAAACATGCTGATGAAAATGATTTTTCTTACTGGGCAATTTCATCCCGAATATCCCTGAACTTCCAGTCTGACAAACACTTGGCTCATGGGAAAAAGGGATGCATGTCTGTTTCCCTGGCAGTGGGTCGGCTCTCCCAAGGTTGCAAACATTTGCAGGATCACAATTCTTATTTGAGTCATAAAGTGAAATGCTCAAGTGTTAAAGACAATCTTGCTCAGCACAGACAAAAATCTCTTGTGCAGAAACATCTGCAGTAACCTCAGTAGTCAACAAGGATAGAGGAGCATCCGTCTGAAGACCTTGCCTACAGTCTAACAGCCAGAGGATGGCTACACTCAGAATTTCAGTGACCTTTATACTTCTGCTTCAGTAAATCTTGTTAGAAACAGTGGGAATACTCTTCTAAAACTGGCTGCTACACTTCTACAGACAAAGTCCTTGGACATGCTTTTAGCTAAATAAAAACAGTGCAGGCATCTGCAGCCAACAGTGATGCTCTTCCACCGAACTTGGAGATTTATAGTTCATAAGGATTTATGAATGTATATAAAAAAGTAACCCCCTTCCACAGGAAAACAGTTCACTGAAGCAGTAGCAATATTAAATGAGCTGATTGCACAGAGAGAATTAAAAATCTGTACAATACTCACAAAATCATCTACTTGCTTTTAAATCACCCTAAAATTCAAGCAATCTACATAGTAGAACTAATTTTAATATATAAAAGGTATAATCATATTGCAAACACTTCTTTAATCATTTAGTTATTACTTCAGAAACTCTTACCTGTATTTACAACTGTATATTCTCACTCTGCCTTCAGTGACAGGTCCAGGGCTATGTATTATTACCTCGACAGTGTACAATCGATCCTCTTCATTGGCATACTCAAAAACCAGAACATAGCGACCGACTTGAGGAACATCTATGGTTATCTGTAAATTGACCTAGGTCAAGATAATTGAAAAAGAAAAAAAGCCATTAGATTTTTATCTCCCTATCTTGCAGGAAGCTCCCTTTTCCTGCCCTGCAAGCCAAACAGTCTGCATTAGTCCACTACTGTATGACCAAAAGACATCCAGCAGAATGGAAGCAATGCTTATAAATGTAATTGTGTCCACTAATAAACGTCAACCAAGTTCAAGAAACAGCTGCCATTATAACAGTTCTAGGAAGGCTGTAAAATAAGCCTAGGAAATTAGCCTATTCCCCTCCTTCCAGTAGAAAGTACCAGTGAGGAAACTTTAATGATACTGAAAAACTGTCACCCTCATCTTTAAGCTATCTTTAATAACAAATAAAATTGGACTCTGTTTCTCCACTGAGAAAACCATTTCCAGGAACACAATTCCTACTACAGCAGTGCTGTGTATTGATTTCCTACAAAGAGAAAAAGCATATTCTCCAGCAAACAGCTAATGCCACTTTCTGAAGCATTAAGTTTTTCTTTTAGTTTACCTGCATAAATTGTTTAAAATAATATCTGATTCAAAATACTTTGAAGTAGTTCCATAGAAACTACTGTGGTTACAGCAGGTTTTGCTACAGTTGGCTATATAATTCTTTTCAAATTTAAACTATTTTTTCTCAGTATTTCCTTAGGCTACAACCACTGAAATGTGTAAATAATTCTGTCAACAGCCCTCTTCACTGCAATTATTCATACCAGTAAAGTTTTGCACATATATCAGTGATGAAGCACTAGGATATGTGGCAAGTAAGTATTCTTGTTGCACTTGGTATTTTTAAAAGCAATATCAGAGCACAGTAACAGAGGACATAATCATTTTACATGTCATTATCATGTACTTGATAAAATACCTTATTTTTATCAAACCTATTTCTAGTATAATTTTTAATTTCACCAAGCATATGTTTCTCTTTCAATGGACCTACAGCAGTGGCGTAATTGCTTCTGTTTTATTTTTTTAGTAAAGCAAACATTTTACATAAGTATAGTTATTTAAGAAACAAAAAGAGGTAATTTAGAGTGACTTAGGTGCACCATTTCCGCTGACAAACCATTACTCTATTTCAGCTGCAATTAAACAGTATCCTGAACAAGTCAAAAAGCCTAAAGCAGAGGGATTTTTATTTAATAAAATACTTTCATCAGAGTGAAATGTCCACTCTAGTCACAGTTATAAATCTGCCTACAATGATCTGTTTACACAGTGCTGTATAAAACGCAGAACGTGGTGCAGTCTGTTTTAGGGATGCATTACGGATCTGCAAACCCAAGCTGTGCATCTGCAATCGTTTTAGTCCTCTAGGTTTACAGTCAACAGCGCAGACAGGAGTGCAGTTAGCAGGCAGGAATCTGACCTCTCTTCCACTGATATGGGACATCACTGGTTGATCAGGAGTTGGCTGTCGCGTAGGTATTTTTCTGTATTCTCCCCCATGGCTGAGATACGCTGCCTCTGAACCAAGGACACAGGAAAATCTGCCCAACGGCAAATGCTGATAGAGCAAGCAGCTTACCCAAGAAAAACCCAAACAAAAACCAGGATTATTATTGTTTTCAAGTGCAGCAGGATAATAATAAAACAATTCAAGGCAATGGTTTATTCTGTAGAATATATACTGACTGCTCTGTTGAAGCACGTCCTCCATAGGTGCAAGGCTCTGTAACTTGTATCTGCAAGATGGATGCTTCATAGTAATCACTAGGTAACAGCACCATATAGTCCTAAGAACAAAGAATACAACAAATGCAAGATCACGCAGAAAATTACAAAAGGAACACCTCTAGACTTTCACAATATAGTGATGAACAAAACCAACCACAAAACCATTTTTACAGAGGACATCAGCAAGACATGTGGATTTTTTTGTTGCTACAGGGGCCAATAACATCACAGAATCATAGAATCATACAATCATAGAATGGCCTGGGTTGAAAGGACCTTAAATATAATCTAGTTTCAACCCCCCTGCTGTGGGCAGGATTGCCAACCACCAGAGCAGGCTGCCCAGGGCCCCATCCAGCCTGGCCTTGAACACCTCCAGGGATGGGGCATCCACAACTTCTCTGGGCAACCTGTTCCAGTGTCCCACCACCCTCTGAGTGAAAAATTTCCACCTAATATCCAACTTAAGTCTCCCCTCTCTTAGTTTAAAACCATTCCCCCTCATCCTGTCACTATCAACCCCTGTAAATAGTCGCTCCCCCTATTCCCCATCAGAATGTGTCTCCCTAACTCTACTTATACCTTCATAGCGATGGGACAAGGGCAGCTGTCCTGTGAGCAGGGAAGCTCCACAGCCACCCTCCCATCATGGGTTGTACCAGACGGTGCTCACGAAGGAGGCTCCCCATGGCTCAGTAATATGCAGCCAGCTGGGTGTGGTTTTCACCCACGTATGCAATCCACACACATACAACTCGACCATGCGTGACTATGCAAGGGAGATTCATGTATCCCAGGTGACTTTATAAAAATATTCCATGTAATCTATTAAGGTGTGCTTCAAAAGCTTGTATATTTTTGCTCTGCCTTGCCTACTTAAATTTACATGTTAGAGCTTATTTATACAAACTGTTATTGTGAGAACATACGGGGCTAATGTAATTAATAAATTCCTTTTCAAAGGTACTAGCATTAAAATTTGGGCACAGTAAGTACTGTCACTTTCAGCAAGAAATATGTTTTCAAGCTCTTTAGAAACATTTCATGTGGTATTCCATAAATTTAACAGAGCCCCAGGCTTAATGACTAAAGACACTGGCTACTTGTTAACCCTATGCAATATACATATGAATTTCAGTATGCTGTCTCTGTGATCATACATGCTTACAGTTTTTCATAAATGACCACCTCAAACAACTTGTCTTTTTATAGCAATTTTGCGGAACTGCTGTCATAAAAGTTTTCATTTTTTTCAGTGAGTGAAAGAAGAGTGGGATGGATGGATGGATGGCCGGCTGGACAGACAAAAACATCCAGAAAATGACCTGCTAATCATGCAGCCCATCGTATGATACTTTTCTGAAGAATCTTTGTCAAGAAACTAAGTCCTTGGTCATCTGTGGCTGAGCCAATCTTTAGATATGACGTCTGATATGTAAGAATTACAACATTCTGTGAGCATTTATGCTCAACCAATGGTCCTGTATGTTAATATTACTTTATCCTTTGAATGTATAAATACCAGACAGACTGTTAGTCTGTAAGCACAAGAAAAATCAGATCAAGCTAAAGTCAGAGAAGAAAAAAAATTAAATAAGAGGGAGAACTGTAAATCTTCATAATTATATTCTGCTGCTATACTCTTTTCACTACCACTGCATTTTATCTGCTTGCAGGGTTCTTCCCAGCAAATAACTCCAGAGCAATACTATAATGACAGCCTTCAAGCACTTGTTTTCCTCCATTGTTTTCTTACCAAAAGGACTTCCTCTGCCATTATACTGACAGTCCACGTGCCTGGAACCAGTGAGAAAGGTTCTGCAGAGTTTTTTCCTGGGATTGTGACAAAAGCTGGCTCCTTGCTGGGTGGGAAGACAAACTCTTTGCTCTGAGCAACCCCTGCCAGCAAAAAAAAAACACCAAACAAATCAAGTAAAAAAATTAGGGACAGAGTAAAATGTCTCTACTTGCTTAGTGTACTGGACTGATGATTTGATCCATTAAACTTGGTCTAACAGGAGCTGATCAATGTTTTTCTGTCAATATATATTAACAGTGCATTCGACCACACACAGTAAGGCTACAGAGCTATGCAGTGGTTGTTGTCTTCATTCTTATTAGTCTTGAGCAATTTGGTTCAGAAAAGCAGAGCTCTGTAATGGCCACTTTTGCAACATTCTGAAATGCTCACTTCTTCACTTTCCCCCTCCATTACTTTCCATTCAACCTGCCTCTGCATTGACTCACGATACGTTCAGCTGACACAAGGCCAGTTCTCATGTGACTTTCAGCCACATATTTCAGATACTGGAGGTTCCCAGTAGCATCTAAAATGTTCAGTTACAAACAGAAAGTGAAGGTTACTTCTGGCAGAGATAACGTACAACAGAAATGTAACTGCAGTATGCTTTATCAAAGAGAAGTAGTTAGTATCAATTGTTATGAATATTATAGGTTTCCTCTTTGAAGCTCCTGGACACAGACAAAAGCTGGTTCCCTGCCTCTCAGGCAATATAAGCCAGATATGACCACAAACTGCTGCCACTCTGCTGAGTGGTATCTGTGAAGTCTTCAGTTTTGTCTCCTCCGAATTACTAAAACGATCTATGACTAAACTCCACTAGCTCCCATCAGCATGCTGAGGTTAGGCATAATAACAGATAATTCTGCATACAAGGTTGGTATGCTTCTACCATTCAAA
This sequence comes from Pterocles gutturalis, assembly GCF_000699245.1. Lineage (NCBI taxonomy): Eukaryota > Metazoa > Chordata > Aves > Pterocliformes > Pteroclidae > Pterocles > Pterocles gutturalis. The sequence continues at coordinate 51,285 of NW_010141128.1, read as the reverse complement.
GGATATGGAGTACTTATCGTCTATCAGGGCCCAAAAGGCATCACATGCTGTTGAGGTCTGTAATCAGAGCTAACTCGGTAGATTGGATTCATCATTAAACAAATCTAATTCATGGAATGAAGGCAGAAGCCACTTTAAATTGAAATGTTAAAGGCAACTGAACCAAAATAAGTGCTGTTATCCCTTCTTTAAAAGCTTCATAAAACACACAGTTCAGAGCTTTTAAGTGCACAACTGAAAGTACTGAGCTCGGCAAACATTTGAAAAAACATATGTTGATTATTACTGTAAGCAGGGGTTTCATGCAAATACAGCCACATCAATTACACAGTAAAACATATTAGGAAAAGCACAAAAGCACCGACACTGTTAAAAGTGATGCATTTAAGCGACATTACAAATTTGACTTAGGTGCACCTTGAAAATGCTCCTCTGATCTAACATGCATCGGACCTGTTGCACCATTGAGTTGCACCTACCTGTTTCAGGCCGAGATTGACAGGCAGATATGCAGCCAGATAATGTTTCACCTCCAGGGTTAATATACCTCAGGATAATGCGAAATAAGTAGAGGTTTGATTTTTCCACATTCAAAGTTATCCTCACTTCATTCTGAAACATGGAAGTTAATAAACAAAAACAGCCGTAAAGTGCTGAATAGAGGAACAGTTAGAAGCCATGCAAGCACCACACTAAAGTTCTACAAGAAAAATGCACATGCAGACAAGTCTACACTGGAATGGCAATGCTGGTGTATGACAGGGGAAGACAGGTAAGCCTAGTGAGAAAATTAATTCACTTACAAGTATAATTAGTGCCAAAATGTTTTCCCTCAGCAACTGAGATCTTCCCTTTAGAGCTTTTTGAGCCCAGGCTGACATAGTGGAGGACTAGGTGGAAGAGCCTAGGGGAAGCCACAGTGACAGGCACAACCACCTCGGGCTGGGAAACATAAAAAGAAAAGGAAAAAGGAGGAAAGGAAAGTATATTATTTGTTACTAGCACCCAGAGAAAGAAAAACCACTTGGCAAAGACAAACTCCACAAAAGAAAAGAAAGACTCAGGGAGCTTACAAAAGAATACAGAAAAAAACCCTTTTGTTGAACAATGGCTTATCCAGAAAGACATGGAATAGCTGAACTAACTTGTGTGTTGATATTGCACCTTGACACATGGACAGTATTTTGCCGTTATTCTCCCTTCCTGTGCCATAAAGGAGATATATGGTATCAAGGGCTGTCCACATTGCTGGCTTCCCGAGGAACGTGCCAGAATCATTGATCCTAGTCTGAGATCACACACAACGCACCACAGCTGTCTCAGACCGTTGCCGAAACTTCTTCTGCTCCTCCACCAGATCCCTCAGTTTCTTGCAGATGTGATGCTATAACTCTCTTTGCCCTGAGGCTGAAATGAAACCTCTGGAGCCACGCAGTTCTTGTCAGCCTGGACCAGCAGTGACCCGCAGGTGGCTGCATTCCCATGCCCCTCACTATTTAGTTTGCAGAGCAACTGAATCAGGAGAGGCACATTCAAACATTGGTGGTGGATTAGGAAAATCTAGGATTGGTGCAGACACAAGGGTCTGGTTTCCTTTCTTCCATTCTAAATGCTGAAGCTCCTGTCATAATTCAGCTCCACCAGTCCACCCATCACAATTCACTCACTGTCTCTTTCCAAGATGCTTGTGGGACAGTAACCTACCCACCACTGTGATCCATTCCACTTCCCCAAAAGCACACAGGCTTTCTCAGTTCCATACATTTGAGAATGGAGAACAAAGCCTCATTTTCTCTTACTGATAAAGGCTACCACAAATGCTAGATTGCCAGCTCTCATATGCTGCTCTGAATGTATATTCCTCATTTCTGTCACCATCATCCCAGACACCTCCACTTTCTTCAAAAGGCAAAGCAGAAATCAAAGACAGACATAGGACAGATGGCAGGGCCACGAGATCTACAGAGACTAGACAGATAAAATCTAGGCAACTGCAAAAGGGCAGTGGACCAGAACAGAAAATACAGGCAAAAAATAAAACCCCCAAAAAATACAGAAACATGCTTCAGGAGATTTATCACAATGGTTTCTAAGTTTAATGGAAGATAAGAGATATGTCAGGAATGATAGAGGAAGAGACATCAGTCCCTGGCTTTAAGCAAAGGCAAGGAGTGGGGAGAAATTATTATTTGAGCTCTGTCACAAACTCAGGCAACTCTGGCCAGTGCTCTAAAATCCGAGCACAGCTGTCAGCTTCTCAATCTGTAATGAGACACCCTTGTTGGCAGCATGACAGGGCACCTGTGGCCTCCGCTGAGGTCACACACACGTTATTTATTTTCACCTTCAAAAATTTTAATTGTATTGAAATAGTTTATTTGCCATTTGTGTGGTAGACATTGTAACAATATTTGTCTTCCACTAAAGAAATGTCAAGAAGAGTATTTCAGGGTCCTGCAAGACACAGAAACGGTATGTCAAAATCAGGGGAGTTCTTTGAAATGAAGAACGTGAGACTATCTCAATTACGCAAGGGGGGCCTGGACCTGGCACTTACATGAGCAAAAAGCATTATCCAGGTAAGCAAAGTAATGCATTTTAGCAGGATTAGAGACTAAGCCCTTTCACTACTTTACAAAATGCCACTGGATATAAAATGCAAAAACCAGCTGAGTTACAAAGCAGAAGTTAAGGAATCACAGCTGCTGATGAGTTGCCTTCATTGGTGAACGCAGAGTAATTCTGAAGGTCCAACAAATACGAGCTCTGGGATAAAAAAGGAAACTAAGCAAAAGAACAAGGAGGAATGAATGAAAAACAAGCACAGGAAATCACTATGCTTGTGCAATGATTACGTGCTTATGTCTCAGCCTATATCAATCCATTAGTCCTCAGACAGCTTATGGAGGCTGGACACAACCATATCTGAGGACGAAAAAATTCTAATCAGCGCCACAGCACTACAGATAACAGAGTACTACTTTTAAGAAGAGTAAACAAATCCCATTTATTGCTCAAGTCTACTGTTTTTAAATCCTGGTTCACTTGCTCAGCAGTTCAATCCAAAGTCAGGCAGGTTCCTTCTCACACAACTAAATTATGGCAACTTTCTTCCTGCGATTTATTTACTGTTGTTTACTTTATTTGTAGACTGTCATGAGACAAAAATAAATGTTGCCAATACGCTCCTTCTCACAGCTTCTTCTACTGAATCGCACATTTTTCCATTTGTTATAATGTGGAGGTATCATTCCTAATAAAGTTGGTGCCTTTCTCTTCCTTGCCCAATACAAGCTGCAAGTGTAAGAAGGCTTCAATGACAGTGCTGTGATGGTACCTGATAATCTTATGGACACAGACTGCTACACAATTGTGTAATCCAAATGATTTAGCCAAGCATCAATCTTCCGCTGTTTCCACAGTCCTTGGCGTGACAAGAATTTCTGCACTTAATATTACAGACTTTAAAGCTATCAGTTCCTTTCTTTAAACCTATCACAAAATGCACATTTCTCACAAAAGAGCCCTCAAAGAACATCTCTGAAAAACACGTTTGCATTAGCAACGACCAGTTTACAATAATAGCAACACTCACCAATCCAAACAGCGATAGAGTGCCAAAGTGTTTGGATCAGTGAGGTCCTGTCCTCCTTCTGGTTTCTCCATAACCTTGCACACACGTAGCAGTACTATACAGAAATATATATCATACATCTGTGTTTTCACCCCAAAGCCTTGAGTGAAATACCAGCTTACCTGTATAGAGGACATCTGGGCATATCCTCTCCAGCTGAAGCTAGGAAATTCCTGGGGATCATAGCCAAACCGAGCTTCCCTTCCCCCGGCAGTAGTACCATCTTCAATCTCAAACTTCATGTGGTGCAAATCAGGGAAAAAGTAGTTTTTTTCAGGCCTTTCAAGGAGAAAACAAAACAACAAAGAATTACCAGTTGCTGTATGGACATCTAAGAGCATAAAGCAGTGGAAGCGAGGTGACCTGCTCATGACTGAGGAATCTTGATAGCAGCTTATAAATTCAAGACAGCTGATAAGATGAATGTAATTAGAATTATCTTTCCAAAAGCTTTTACAGCTTACATATGTTTTCCTATATAACTCTTAATAGATGTATAGATACATACACAATACTACTGCACAACAAGTGTTGGTTATTTAAGGAAACAAGTTAAAAAATCTTATTAAAATAACAGAGGAAAACTGACAGGCAAAATAAATATCAGTGACTATTACTGCAATTTATCAGCTTATTTATCAACAAGTCCAGAATGTCAGGAAAGTATAGCAAGGGACGATGAGCAGTTTCAAAAGAACTCTGCTGAAGCAGGAGCTATCAGGGGCTGCAGCCAGACTCACTCCCGACACGCTGTCCCCATGATGTGCGCCCTGCACTGGCAGCCACCCAAGGGCTCGGCACACGCTGGGCTCAGGGATCCTCCAACATCACACCAACAACCTGTCAGGCAAAGAACAGAAGCCAAATATCCCATCAGAAAAGAAGTGATAAAAGTTATCAGAAAACACACCTAGCTTCCGCTAATTAAACACCACTATCGACTCATTGCCTCCTTCTGGAGTCCTTCAGGCTCCCCTCCCCTCAGACTCTTTCAAACACATGCTAACACACATGCATAAGCTGCAATTATTTCTGGCTTCCTATGTTTGGGGCTGCTTTCTGTATTTCTCCTTGGAATGTGACAAAAGCCACTTTTTAAAAAAATCACAAGTAATAAGCCATGCCACATTACTAAATGCTGGACTACAGTTTTGCAAAACTGCAGCTCAAATGTTTTGCTAATAAGTCAGAATTTCTACAGCAATATCACAATGAATAATTATTTTAAAAACCCAAACCATAACTTACAGAATTAGTAAGATGTTAATTTTTCAAAGTTTGGTACCCTGATATTTAATTTATCTTACAAAAATTACACACAACAAGAACATACATGTTCGTACAATAGCATTGCATATTTTTAACCACTACTGGACAACAATATCAGATTACTTTCTACAGGAGACAGGACTTGTGGCATAAACTAAAGTACACCTCTAGTAACAAGGTATAATATATTGTACTAAGGAACAAGTATGTCTAGGCTATAGATTTCAAACTGAATTGAAAGGTTGAAAGTTCCTAAACATGTATTTACATCATAGTGTAAATGCATCCTGTTTTCTAAGACATATTAAGCACCTGTAATCTCACTGAAATCAAGGATAAAGTATTTTACACCTTTCTGAAACCAGATCTCTTTTGTTAGCTCCTTGGTTTGCACATTAGGCACGAAAACTTTGTTTGATACACTAGTCATTATTTTTAACACATATTAAATGATTGTTAGAAGTACTTCAATGCTTTAAAAATAAATCTCTTGCATCACTCCTGGACAGGTGTAAAGTACAGGGAAGTCAATGAAAGTGATTTCAATAATTTTAACAAATCTAAATCTACAGCGTGGGGACAAGCTGCTACTGCTGAAGTCGCCCTACATCCCTCAAAATACATGGCAGAGCAAGTATCCTTCAGAGGAAGGACCACTTTCTCCACACCACAGCTACATCTGGTTCTGCTTCAACACACATGAAGCCCCGGGCTAAAGCAATACACGAATACACCTGAAAAAAACCCCCAAAAACCCCAAACCAGAAACAATCAATCAAACAGGCTAGTATCTGTGTGACATTTTAAGTTCTCATTGCAGCAGCAGATCTTACAAAACTGCTAAGCAGAACAGGGAGCTACCACTCTTACAGGTTACACTTGCAGGAAAATCAACCATCCCTGGCCCCACAATTCAGAAGGGGTGAGAAAGTTGATGATTATCAGTTATCTTATTTGATAACAGCTTCAGCAGCACCTTGTGTGACCTCACTGCGGGCTTTGACAGAGAAGCCTCTGACAGGTAAATGAGGCACAGAGGAAGGCGAGGTGAAGGACAATGAACTCAAAGAGGAACAGGTTTCCTCATGTGAGCAAGCCACAGAATGGCTGTGAACCACAGTGGTAACATTTGCCTTGTTCTTTCTCCCTTTGGAAGGCAAAGGAGGCGTTACACGGGTCACAAGCAATTACAAAAAAATAGTGCGAAATGCTGTGCACGTGAATGATTCAACAAATACATCCACATTTTCAAAATACAATCTAGGGAATTCTAAAGATTTTAGTGCTACATGCAAATGTGCCTCTAGAGACATCCTTTATTCATTTTACCTCGGCAGCCAAAATAATTCTTGTTTTCGAGACCATAATAACCAGCTTCACAAGTGTCACAGGAATCTCCACAAACATTAGGTTTGCAATAACAATGCCCATTTTCCTGTGAAGAAAACAATTTCATCAAAAATGTTTCAGCACCTTTTTCAGAACTTTAATATTTCAATATTTTTAATTCCCTCTAATTCTACAGAGGAAAAACATTCTAATCTCAATATTATCGGACACAACTTCTGTCATTTATCATCTCCAATGAACAGACTAGAAAATACATAAACTCAAGATGATGAAAAATTTTCAGAACTTTTATACATCCCTAGGATGTATAAAACCGCTTCTTTACTATATAAAACCAGCCACTTGATGTGCAAAAGCAATAATCAGTACTAGGATTTCTACTTTACCAAATGTTACAACAATTTACCTTTACAAAAATTGATTTAAAGTCTTTCTTTTCATTTCACTTTACCTGCTGACATTCTCCAACTCCACTTAGTGTTCCACTCACATCACACTGGCATGCTGCACAGATGAAAAAAAGACAATTTGTATTTTGTCTTTTCAAGATACTTTACAGGAAAAAAAAACCCACCATCCTGAATCTGCAATTTTGAGTCATAGTGCCACAAGGTGGATTTTACTCTGGAAGGTTCAGAATAGAAAACAGATACAGGCACACGGTAAGAAGAAAAAGCAAAGGAGAAAGAATTAGGACTTCTGTGTATGTGTGTTTTACTGCTATGTTCTAACTTGTGCTTAACAAAAACGGTCTTAAGTCTGGATTTCCATTTGTTTTCTTTCTTAGAAACATTCAGACAATTGATGCAAAACAGTGTCTTCCAGCCTGACTGGCACCTTCTGTTCTGCAGTGCTACTTTGGGACCAGCTCAACTTTCCATATGAAATATAAGTGAAGCAAATATTGTGGGAAGGAGCTATGCTGACCTAGAGGTTTGGTAAAACCCAGTATCGGCTCTGCAACTGAAGGCAGAGACGATGAAATACATGAAAGGTGCAATAATTAATCTTTGAGAAGATGTTTAGGCTGCATAGTATTTAGAGATTTAGAGTCAAAGACACGGTGATCCCATCTCACTCCAGTAAAACTGCCATAGCACCATATGAAGTACACGTCACTGTAACTTAGAGAACACCTTGGTCCATCACTAGCAAACTCTCATGTGAAATTATGGTCTAATTTCTAAAAGTAACTGCTGGTATCGTGGGTAATGTGGTGTTACAATTAAGTACCATGAAAAATATGCTGTTAACAAGAGTTGTGAAAATTACTGAGCATCAAAGGTGGTGACAGCAACTAAAGATTACTTTCAAAAGGATTTAACACATTCAATAAGTAAAAGAAATATGTCATGAAGCCATACCTGTACATCCCTCGGGGTTTTCTTTGGCCAGGTTCCAGTACAATGGTTTGCATTTACTACAGGTAGGACCCTCAACGTGCTGAAGACATTGACAATAGCCCTAATGACAGAAAGGAGTTAATACGGCTTCACCTGTTTCCGAAAGAACATACTGCTCTTTAGTACTAAGAAAAACCCAGTATTATTAACAGCTCAGGCAGTTTACTGACTTTTACAGATGCATGGAAACTGCAGCCAATTCAGACTTCTTAAATTTTTCTGTCTCACACTACCAGCACATGATTCTTCCACCCTGAGTATTTTTTCCATATCCAATTTATTCTAAATTTCCCAATGGATGTACTTTCCAATTATTTTACAGCCATGTTAGAACTGCTCTAAAGTATGAACTGTTTTGCAAAAAGTTTAAAAAACAATTTTTTTTAAAAATAATCATTAATTTTAAAATTTACTCCTTACTTTATTGGTGGAAGACACACATAGCTATATTTGTTACCGTACGTAGATACTTCTTCCATCGGTCTTACCCTCTAGGTCTCCTTTGCTACACATTTAGCAATGACTGTGATTTCTGGTAATATGCTACTACTGATAACCATCACTGTAGTAATAATGATAATAGTGGAAGAGCAACAGTTACAATGAGATAATAATTTTTCCAAGAATAATTTGGTACTGAAATGGCCTGTTGCAAACCAGAACCAGAAGGTCTTTGAGACATGCATAGACATATCTGCACATCTGTGTGTATATATTAGTGTTCTAGCATACCAAGAAGACATATACAGTATGCATACTCCACATATAAAAGATTTTTTAAAATAACCTTAACAGGTAATTGCACTGATATGACCAAAGAACAAAACACAAAGTTTATTTCTACTCTTACTCTGCATATAGGCTCATGCAATTCTTTCACAGCTTAAAAGCAGGCTTCAGGGCTTGAGCAATGAAGTGAAAGCGTTCAGCAAAGGCACATGAATTATTAACACATACTGTTAGCTGCAACGACAGAATACTTACAGAATAAGAACCAACGCTACCTGAAGGGTCACACTCGCTGTTGACACCTTTATGAAATTAAAAAATAAACACATTCAAAGACCTTTGAAAACAGAGCTATGGAATGTAGTAACGCAGAAGTACAATGCAGCAGGTGTGAGTTTGAAAGGGCTTTTTAATATCTTGGAGGGACTCAAATACTTGAAACTTCAAGACCAGCAGAAATCTTTAATAATGATTTTTCAAATGTGTATTTAGCCTGGCTTCAACTATTTGGTTTGGTATGCAAAGTAGTCATTTGGAAAAATATGGCATTAACCTACAGAACTGAGAGACATTCTCTTAAAGTTCCTGTGTCATCACCTAAAAAAGGTTTTAATCTTATAGCTCACTTTACAAAATAACATACAGAATGACAAATAAGCTCATCTAACGTGTGCTCCTGGTGCGTCCCTCCCTCCTTCTCCATGCTTCAGGGGGTTTCTATAAAACTTTGCAAGCAGCAGACTGTCCTGGAGAAACTCACAATAAAAATGGGAATGATCCGAATGAGAATGGAGGGTTTTCCCCCAGAAGTGTTACCTTCGCAGTAGGGGAAACTGGCAGCTGCAGAAAGGCATCGGTTGCACTGTCGCCCCGTGACGCCCGTCTGACACTCACACTGCCCCATCGTTGGCTCACACTGGCCATGCTGGGAACCATCAGGAGAGCACTGACAAGCTACACAACAACAAACAGGGGCAGTGGTGTGAGGGTTCACCCTGTAGGTACCAAGCAATAACTTCCAAAGCTTTAATACTGTAGAGGTTTGAGTACTATTTGTCTAGAGTGTTCTTCATTTTTCTGTGCAATTAATAGCTCAAAAGCTCACTGGTTTCTCACCCCTGGTTGTTTCGGATTCCTACATAAGGTCTCAGTTTTGCAATGATTTACATGCACAGGGTAAATAATAATAACACCACAAAAAAGAAAATGCTGATATAGCCCAGGGGACTAATCTTTGCTCAGATAGAGTCTAAGGGTGAAAAAGTTAATGACGATTATTTTGTAAAGCAGTAGCCAGTCTCCCAAAGAGAGGGAACAAACCTGTCAAATTATTTTTTTGCTGTGGTTGTGGTGATGAGTAATAGCAGAATTCTGAGGATACATTCCTTCTTTAGCACTAATAATCTTATGATTTCTAGGAAAGAGCAGGCCTATTCACGATGATCAAGTAGCTTGCTGATTTCAATTATAGAGCCTGCAGGTTTCCATCTGCTTGATGTGAAAAACCCATACATACACTCTGGGCCTCATCAATTGATCTACACGGGCAGGAAAAATTGTTAATGTGATAGACGATTTGCAAAGTCAAGTCCTTCTAGACTAGGATTGTTGATGCAATATTGACACATGTCAAGAGCACATACTAATGCATTTAAAGGTTTACAGGAGAGTGTTTCAGATATTAGAAGCCCACACAAGTTGAAATACAACTTATATTCTGTAAGTTGAGTGACCCAGAACTCATAAGAGCAAATATCCATTGCCCTGCCTAAGCTTTAGATTTCAAAAAAGAGATACAGCTGTGCCAAAGCCAAACACTGCCAAGCTCACATTATTCCAACTAGCACAGGAACAGTGATGATGTGCCAGGGAGGGCTACCAGAGTGCCTGCCTGCCTGGAAGCCTGGCCACTGCCTGGATCTTCAGTGGTTTTGTTGCAAGCTTTGGATGGAACAAAACTATCATAGTTATACACATAACTCCAGTCAAAGGAAGAAAGGCTTTTACTCACGCAAGCAGCTGGGATAGCTGTAATAACCTGGGGCACACTGGTCACATCTAAGTCCAGCATAGTTACTACGGCACAGACACTGCCCTTGAGGACCACATGTATTCTCCACGGAGCCAAAAGTATCACAGTTACACTCTGCACAGAGAAAAAAACCAAAAGCAAACAAACCTATCCTGACAGATACATGTGTAAACCAGTAGTTATTTAAACCAGAATTTGAAAAAAAAATTTAAAAAAGTCACCTTTGAATGTAAAGCAACCGTGAGGAATCCAGACTAACCATAATTTTACAACCAAAACCAAACATCCTGAAATAGATGCTTATAATGTCATTGCCTCTCCAGTGATTGATGATCAGGTCCTTATTGCAATTCTATAATGTACAGTTTAGGGATTTAGTTTGATGCCTTGCAAAACACATGTGTAAGGGACAGAAATCCACCTTGACATGGAAAGAACATCCCATGAAAGAAATACTTAACATCTTTAAAAAAAAACCTCTGAGAAACAGCACCCACAAAGCTGGGCTAGGTCTAATGGCTAAGAAGAAACTTACTAGTCAAGCAGTTAATGACGCACAAGCACAAGTTCAGGATGCACAAATAAATTATGCACAAGGTAAAAACTGCTGACATCTTCATTCTACAAGCTGGCAAGCAGTGCACTGCAGCAATCTGCATCTAATACACAAGGCACATTGTCAGACTATAATAACTAGCTGGATGGCTGCTTCTCGGAGTTATCACTATTTTAGGCTAACAGCTCTATCACAGATAAGATGCGTTATGTCACTGAAATGATGCTGGAAGTTACACAGGCTCACACTTTTTTAGGCACATGAACAGGGGCCCATCTGGGACTCCCAGCTGCCCCAGGTACAAGCCGAAGTGTTGCAGTTAATCACTCAGTTTTTATGACTGACAGAAACGTCTGACTGACAAATATAAAACAAACACTGCCTTCTGTTCCATGTTCATGTTCCTGGTTCCCCCTTTCAGTTCCTCTTTCTGCTGCAGCCAAGGACATCTGACTTTGCTGTGTTTACTTCAAAGATGCCTGGAAAGATGCAGGGCTGGCTAGGAAGTCAGTATAAGAGAAATACAAATATTGACGCTTCCAAAAACATCAGCTACACCAGAGTGCACTCCCAGCTGAACATTAAATTGCATTCTCTCCTCATGTTAATAACACTGATTTGTTTAAAGGCTTTATTTTGATATCACTCCTATTGAATAAAGCTTCTATTGGGTTCAACAAGGTAAGACCAGACAGATCAGTTTTAGCTGCAGCAGCTAAAAAGTTATAGATCTCTATCTCCCTTCTGAGGATGACAACTCCAAACAGGAGTAGCACAGGGGGCTGCTCACTTTCCATCACAGTTTGCAGCATGCTGCATTAGTTTAAATTTAAACCCGTGGCAGCTTATTTTAACAGAACAAGCTGTGAACTGCAAGTCTGAAGTAATCACACTGACTGTGTTTTCAATTATTTTTATGTCTTTCACAATTGTTTTTGCAGGCCCTTTTCAGCTTTCATGTCTCTTTTCAGCTTTTGGTGTTAGAAGTTCAAATGTATTCAATATGGGTTTGATTTGCTTTAAGATTGCTACCCGATCTAATTGCTACCAGTTCTAAGAAAAAGAACATTTGAGTTTTGTTATAAAACCACTGAACAGCACATACCAATGCAGAATCCTGATTTTATGTTTTTCATTAAAAATGTTAGTCTACTCCAGACCATAAAGACACAGTCATATGGTGTTTCTTCATTCCACCCATTGTGTTTGGTAATACAACATAATATATCTTTGCAAGGGCACAAATAAGTCTGCTGTCTATTCACAGGACATAAACAACTACAAAAGCCCAAAAGGAAGAAGACTATTACAGCCAACAGCAAATAATAATGAGAGAGGAGAAAGTAAATCATGATCTTGTTAAGCTGTACAGGAAAGTGCATACCAGAACTCAGCAACATCCTATATTATTTCTCAATGTACAATTCACTAAGGATTATGGGTTTCCCTCTCACTCCCCGCAAAGGCAGATGAAACCTAGAGACGAGACAGGACTTGATGGACTCCTCACATGCACATAAGACCACCATGATATTCAAGGTTATATTTCACTGATCTCTCTTGTATAAAGCAGGCTAGTCCTCGGCGGCAGGTATACTGGTGGAACCCCACAGAGATCTTTCACGTTTCATAAAGACATGAACAGAGGTTGGCTCTGTGCCTGTTGGATGATCTTAAAATGTGTGAGAAATCACTGTGAAGGGCAAAATGGGACCTTCCCATTTTCAGATTTACAGAACACACATTTTACAGGGTACCAAGCAAAGACCCTCTGCTAAAGCAGATCAGTGCTCCACAGCTCCACTATGCCAGTTCCTTAGCATCCAAGCATGCTCTGTTGATGTAGACCTCCATGTGAAAACAGCTTTCAAATCCTTTGGTTATTAGCAAGACAGCTGTGCTGACTGAGGCTATATCAAACAGTCTGACCATGAGAAAAAAAAAAAAAAAGTCTGTGAGAAAACAGACTATGTAATTGTTCCCTATAACAGAAACATGCTCGGAATAGGAGAATTAGAATATATGAGGATTCCACTGTAAAGCTCAAGAGTCCTTGCCCTTTTACTGCTATGAACATTGCTTTAACCACTGCAAAAGTGGTACCTGAGAAGCACTCCTGTCTGCCTGGTTGGGGGCCTGTTCTATGCTGTATACGCGATCGGCAGCCTTACCTTGACAGGCCGGGAACGAGTGGTGGCCAGGCTGACAGCTGTCACACTGAAGTCCAGCTACCCCTGAGCGACAAAGACACCTCCCAAGAAAATCGCAGACTTGGGGCTGGGTACCTGCCAGGTTACATTCGCACACTGCAAATGAGAAAAGACATTTCAAAGGCAGCCTCTGCAGAGGCTCTCTTCTTTTATCCTTCTTTAAATAATAATTAAAAAAAAGTGCCACTCCCTGATGCTCAACAGGACCAAAATCTTCCCATCTAATTTATTTTGATTCATAACAGCTTTTACTGATTGCCCACATCAGTAATAATTCAGTACCAAGGGAGACACTAATGAAAGAGCAAAAGCATCTTGCTCACAGTAACTACTGTGTTCACTATGAGTGCTGAAGCACTGCACTTTGTCTCACTCAGAGCCTGATTTATTTATGCCAAGCGGTATGCCAACTACTGAAAGCAATTCCATCCTCTTTAAGGCTAAAATGAAACAACTTATGGTTTGGATTTACAATATCAGGTGGGAAGGGTTAATAAAATGCCTAAAACAACAGTACGGAGATGACTGATAAAGTTTGAAAGCAGTCAGTTTTCTAGTATTGATTACAAAGGGCAGCTTGATGCATCAAAGTGAAGTTGCAAACTCAAACACAAACAAAATTTTTCAAAAACAAGGACAAGTAACAGAAATGTTTCCACTGGTATTCTAAATTTCATCAATGTCACAAACTCCAACCTCAAACTAGAGCCTGACAGCTGCATCATACAGTAGACAGCAATCAATGAAACGGACATTTTTAGATAGAAATCCCCCCTCATCACATTTTTTCTTCTTCTTTGACTTCTGTAGTTTTGGGAGAGCCCCTTATGAACACATCTCTGTGGCAAAAAGGATTGAAATGCCCTCAGTATAAAACTTGTGTCTGTTTTTTGGATATGCTTGCTGAAAGGGAATGTTTTGGCTTACCCTGGCAGAAGGGGTAACGAAAATACCCATCTGTGCAGGTATCACAGGAAAACCCCTGAAATCCAGTTCGACATCTGCACTGTCCGGTGTTTCCATTGCAGTCACCACCCAGCATTCCCGCACCATGGCACTGGCACGCTGAAGAGCACATTTGTAAAGAAAACATTTCACAGAATCACAGAATCACAGAATGTTAGAGATTGGAAGGGACCTCGAAAGATCATCTAGTCCAATCCCCCTGCCGGAGCAGGACACCTAGATCAGATCACACAGGAACGCATCCAGGCGGGCTTTGAATGTCTCCAGAGAAGGAGACTCCACAACCTCTCTGGGCAGCCTGTTCCAGTGCTCTGTCACCCTCACTGTGAAGAAGTTTTTCCTCATATTCAAGTGGAACCTCCTATGTTCCAGCTTGAACCCATTGCCCCTTGTCCTATCACTAGATGTCACAGAGAAGAGCCTGGCTCCATCCTCCTGACACTCACCCTTCACGTATTTATAAACATTAATTAGGTCACCCCTCAGTCTCCTCTTTTCCAGGCTAAAGAGACCCAGCTCCCTCAGCCTTTCCTCATAAGGGAGATGCTCCATTCCCTTAATCATCTTTGTGGCTCTGCGCTGGACTCTCTCCAGCAGTTCCCTGTCCCTCTTGCACTGAGGGGCCCAGAACTGGACACAATATTCCAGATGCGGTCTCACCAGGGCAGAGTAGAGGGGGAGGAGAACCTCTCTTGACCTACTGACCACCCCCCTTCTGATACACCCCAGGATGCCATTGGCCTTCCTGGCCACGAGGGCACAGTGCTGGCTCATGGTCATCCTGCTGTCCACCAGGACCCCCAGGTCATTTGCGGTGTTATGATCTGAAAGTTCCTATTTCACTTGGAAGCTGAATGCTGGCATTTACACCAGAGCTCAGGCTCCAAGCATCAAAGAAACTATGGCACTTACGCAGACAGTGGGGGCCAAAATACCCTGGTTTGCAGCCACCTTCTAGTTACAACAGGAAAGGAAAAGAAAGAAAAGAACAAAGTTAGTGCACAAAATCATGCAACTCCTCATATTTTTTGCAGAGAAAAACAGATCAGGGCTCAGTAATTATTACTCTTGAACTGACAAAACTATTTGTATGACGCTTACGCACAAATCTCATTAAAAAAAAATTAATTGTGCCTAGTCTGCCAGCACAAATTTACAACTTCTACAGACAAAGAAGCTTCCACTTAGAGGCAGTTGCCTTTCTTATGCCTATGGACTCAGATGCTATTCGTTGAAAATGTAAACAGCTCAATATTTTTTTTTCTCCTGTTTATTCACAATATCTTTGGAGTTTTCTTTCTTCTTCATTTTAAAAATATATGAGAGAAGAGCATATGTGACAAAGCATACCCAGACTACCAAGGAAATTATTTTGGATGCTGTATGAAGGTGATAAGCGGTAGAGGAGACTGAGGCTTTGTGGGCTGTGATGGCAATTGTTTCAAGAAAACAATTTGGACTTGTAAATATACATGGATTAGTACTGTCTGCTTATATCTGAGTGTCTGCTACATTCACAGAAGAACACACTTTTTCATTTGCTGGCATAAACTCCTGTTCTATTAAAGCTAACAGAAATAAAGTGAAAGAATGTTGATTTTAGGACATGGCAAAGGTTGTGAGGTTTTTTTAAAGTTATAAATCCTGAAGTGCATTACAAGTATGTATTTTATTGAGTGCTAGCTGTGATGATGTCTCAGTTCTGCAGTATAATAATATCTAATAAAAAATATAAGACCACTGAGGGAATCATTGTATGGATTTCGGGCAGCTTTGCAGTGGGCTAACTAAGAAATATGTAGCTCTCTTAGAAATCAAAGCTCTTCACTGCCTAGGGCAATGTACAATTTGCCAGGTGCAAGAGGACAGTCCAAAAGCAGAGGCCAGTTAGCCTTAAGAGATTTACACTGCAAAGCAGCTGACAAGTTGTACATGCCAGAAAGTTTTGTTGTTCATAAGACCACCAAACAAGATGGTCAGCCTCTTCTGCAGATGTTTGCCGGGGGCTGGTCAAACTTGTTTTGATCCATAAATCTTCCTGAAACCAGCCTACTAAACTGTTTAATGTGGACATGACAATGAGATGAACTTCCGGCAAGAACAAAGGCTCCCTGAAAGATAAATGCTATTAGTGGCTAAATTGCTGCCTAAAGGTCCATGAACAAGCAGGCACAACCAAAGCAGTGAAAAACAGTGACATGGGGATAAACAGTGAAATAGGGGGGAAAAAAACCACCAAGAACTTGACAATTATGTCACCAGCCACAGCATCTCTTGGATTTGGAGAAGTAAAAGGGTATACAGGAATACCTTTAAAACAAAAGAAACAATAAAGTGTATTTGAAACAGACGGGGTTATTTCACTAAAAATCATAACAAACTATGAAGTCATCGCCTGTCAATACAGAGAGCATGAAATTCACATGCCTCCCGTAACCAAATTCAGCTTAGATTTCTCTCAGTTAGGAAGAGGATAAAAAACATTTTACTTTCAATCTCTAATTCAGGTACAAACGTCCGTTCTTAAAAGAACAGTATGAAAGGCCAGACACCATTTGGAAATGCTACCAGGTTGCTTCCCTACTCCCCTCCCCTTTGTACAGAAAGCTTTCTCATGCTAGACGGTGCTCTGAGAGCTATCTAGGGAGCTCCATATTTATTTCACATTTCCTGCTTTCAGCTGAAGGTCCACCTCCTGCAAATGGCGTTATCACTCGCTGTCTGAACTGCCAGAATTCATGACATATACGTTACATCTCAGGAGCTTTTAATTTGAGATTAGGAATGGGAAAAACATCCCAACAAACTTTCCTCCATTAAGACGGGATCCAAAGTTGATGTGCTACAAAGATCAGTGGGATTTAGATCAAGGTCTCCCTGAGCTGAACTTTTAAATTTAAATGTTGGGTTTCAAACAAGAGGATAAATAAGATGCGATTAATCTAGAGTGCACTGTACAGAGAGAATTTACTCTATCACAACCATTTAATTCAAACAATATTCAATTTTTTACATGGTTTTTTCCTTGGTTTTTTATTGATTTCCCTCTTCTTCCATTTTTATCATGATACCTCTGGTTACTCAGACCTCAAATCTTGCCCCAGCTCAACACCTGCTTTATTTCCTGTCAGAAACATGCTTCTCCTGAGGGCACAAAACATCCCACTCATGCATTTTTAGAATGTGATCATGGAGTCACACAAGCTTTTATGCAGCAAACACAATTCTGATGTCACTTTTTCCTCAGTTATTGTATACATAATTTGTTTATGGGGAAAGCATTTAAATTGCTTCTTTTTAACACTTAATTTTAATCTATTTTAAAGTAAATCTAATTTTCAATTAATCAATAGCATTATATAGCATTCTCTTACCATTTTCAACAAGCAGAAGCACACAGCATTTGTGTCACATCATTTTTTCTAATATGTTTATTTTCTTTGGATTTACAAACACCTTTCCTTCAACTATTTCTTAAAAAATCTGAAACAACTAGAACCCTTCCTTCAACCACATATCTGCACCTACTTGCAGTCCAGCAAAAAATAAGAGAGCACGGCCAAGAGCCTTATGCTCTGCCAGGAGGGCCTTTCCAACATTACACAGGCACTATTTTATAATTATTTTTATTTATTTTAAAATCCTCTGAAAGCCCACAAGCTTTGTTTATCAGGGATGCAAGTTCCAAATCCTAGGAGACGTCAAGGAGAACGCATAACCATTTTCTCCCCTCCCTCTCACTACAGTCATGTTCCACCTCTCAGTCCAAGTGGTCTTTATACCACTGAGACATGTTTAAACAATTTGTCCAGGGTGTTGTTACTTACTGAGAGACAGGCTGTAGCCTCAACGAAGATGTCTTAAATGAACTCTGAATTGTGAGAAAGCAGCACAATCTATTTTATTTTCAAGTAGCCATAATTTTGTAAAATAAAACAGATTCTCTTCAGTATTATGACAACTGATTTATCAGAATGTGTGAATGTGTGAAGCTGAAATGACAGATGTTTTAACTAAGGCAAGTGTAATGAAAACTGTTAATTCTTTAATGCACACTTAAAATACCTGAAAAGAGGCATTTTTTATTTGTATACTTACGGACACAAAACGGGTAACCATAGAATCCATCAGCACAGAGTTCACAGTTTTCTCCCTGGAAATTCTGCTTACAGAAGCAGCGGCCAGTCCCTTCCTCACAGCCCTCTGCATGCTCCAAGTTACAACTGCAGGCTAAGTAAGGATCAGCAATTAGGCACTCTTTGGAAAAATATTAATTTGCCTTTTACAGCAGTGTGCGATGGCATTATAACAGTAAATTTGCAGCTTTGAATGTCTCATTATTTAAAGAACTAATATTTGCATGCTGTTACATATTTTCCAAGTACTTTCTATCACCAAATAACCTTAGTGATATCCCTTAGAAGTAAGACCTATGTGATTTTCTTAGATTGTTTAATTTTATTTTAATTCAGAAAGTTGCAAGTTACTACTCCACAGCACTGCACAACTATGGTGTCCGCTCACCTCTCTCCATGGTGTAGGCTAACCACCACCCTCCATCCACCTTCCCTCAGACACCCCGTGCAACATTATGGCAGCACACCACGGCTCCACTGACGTCCCATTCATTTCAATACCCAAACACAGCAAGCCGCAGCTTCCTCCTACCTGTCACAAGGCTCCTTCGGCCTGTTTGTAATTCAACACTTACCTCTTAACTATACTCAGGTCTTCTTCTTTAAATGTTATATTAGGAACTATGCTATTGCATTATTTATTAGCCGTTAGGTTTAGTACTGCATAAAATAAGAGTAGTGATCTTCATGACCTTTTGAGATACAGAATAAAATTTTCAAGTGACTAAGAGCCAAATGTACATCAGAGAGCTAAGAGAAGCAAGGTCATGAGGGCAGGATATAAGAGGTCATGCCAGCTCACTGTGGGGTGCACTGCAACACCCCGGGCTTACATGATCCTATCTCCTCAGCAGCCTTTTCTGGTTTACTTCCTCCTGTTATCCTATTGCTGGTCTGAAGCTTTAAGCTCATACAACACATAAGTTGGGAAGAAAGGGTCTAAAAGGGTCTAAAGCAACACAGAAAGAAATCTGCAGTTGTTCTCCAACAGCTTTTGGCTACTCTTTCATTTTTCCTCCCCAAAAGATGCATCCCATACCTTGATAAGAGACAAAAAAACCCCAAGCCACCACCATGAGAAGATGCTTAATAGGGAAGGACTCACGTATACAGCCGTCGGGAGCTCTTGCTGTAACACCATAAGGACGATAATAACCTTTTGCGCACTTCTCACAGTTAATACCAGCTGTGTTATGCTGTGCAAAATAAAACAAATGGAGAACACGAGATAAAAAGGGGAAATTGGAAGAATTAAGGAACAATAACATCCTTTACACTGTTCCTACATACAACTAAAAAAGGATCAACACAGGAAAAAAATGAAATATGACTGCAGTAAGGACAGCATTCATCATTTGCTGTTCTTTAACCACCTGTTCTCTGCAGGTTTCTGAATCATGGTATTCTCACATAAAGCATCTGAATTTTACCTTTAAAGCATTATAAAAAAGAACTATTTTTAAAAAAACTGGGGAAAATATCCCTCCTTTCTCTATCACATGATATTTATCTCTTTTTATGCTGCTTTCTTATCATAACGTACACATTGTTCAGGCAACTGCATAATGAATTTTTCCTCATACTACATATTATTTTTTTTAATACTTTATGTCTAAGGTCAGTAACATTGAAATAAACGAAAACCTGATCAGTCAGCTCAGCACAAAACAGATCTTCCATTAGGAAAGAGTATGTCTCTGGAAAAGTGTGTTTTAAGCACACAGGAAAAATATTGTAAGTAACTTGAACTACAGCAAAAATAGGTAACAACTCCCCTGTGAACACAGTCCTGAGTGTATTTCAACTTGTGCAGCAAAGCTCTCCCCTGTGGCGGGGACAGCAGGAGCATGCAGCAGTGATGGCACTCACCAGCTGAGTGTATCACGATCATGAGGCATTCTGGGGGGCTCGTAGTTTTGTGAGCAGGGAACTGGAGGTGATGCAGAAGCTTCACCCTGGAGCAACCAAAGCAGCTGCCCCCAGCTCCCACTTGCTGTTTAACTTCTCCTTGGGGAGTGTCGCAATTCTAGGCTGAGCAGGGACCCAGCATTTAATGGAGGGGCTGGTGGGACAGTTCATGAGCACCCAGGGTGCTGCTGGGGCTGCTGCTCCCCACTGCCGCTCTCAGTTTGTGCAGTAGTTTTGGGTTCTGCTTCCAGCTCTTCCAGGAGTCTCCTCTAGCATCCTCAGATCTGAGCTACTCCTGGGAAAGGCTGACGCTAGATCAGGGAGGGTGATGCTCACATTGCACAGCTGACAGAGCCACGGTGGTTGCTGCAGCACTTAGCATGGCAGGAGCACACCAGCCTCTCTCTCAAAACAGCGTAGGGCTACTTGAAGATTGTGCAGTGATGGTCTCAACACATTGCAGGATACATTCTTCAGAGACTACTGGTGCTATCGCCACCAGGAGGTGGATGCCACTGTCCAGGTCTGGGGCTGCAGAGAGTGCCTGGGCCCCTCCCTGGGGCTGGGGCAGGTGAGGAACCTCTGCAGAGCTTGTGAGTAAGGATCAGAGGATATACCACCCCAAATGAACTGCAGTAGGTGTCTGTTACAGACCACCTGAACAAAAAGGCAGATGAAGCCTTCTTCAGGCAGCTAGAGAAAGCCTTGGTACTCTTGGATGAGTTTAACCACCCCAATATCTGCCAGAAGAGCAATGCAGCTGGGCACAAGCAATCCAGAAATTATTTCAAATGTATCAAAGACAATTTCTGGATGCAGGGGTTCAAGACCAGTTAGGAGAGATGTTTGAGCTGATAGCCACAAACAAGGAAGAACTGGTGGAAGATGTGAAAGCCAAGGGCAGCTTTGGTTGCAGCAACCATAAGACTATGGATTCTTAGATCCTGAGACAAGTAAGCAAGACAAATAGCTTCAGAAAAGCAGATTTTTGGCTTGTTCAGGTATCTGCTTGGCAAGATCCTGTGTGAAACTGCCCTGCAGGGGAAGGGGACCAGGAGAGCTAGTTGATTTTCATGGATAGCCTCCTTAGCCCAAGGACAGTTCTTTCCAGTGTGCAGAAAGTCAAGCAAGTGTGGCAGAAGGCCAGCACAGATAACTACAGAACTCCTGATTGATTTCAAACTCAAAAAGAAAGTACACAGAAAGTGGGAGCAGGAACAGGCTAGTTGGTGGCAATACAGAGTCATTGCCCACACATATAGGAGTGGAATTAGGAAAGCCAAAGCTTAGCTGGAGTTAAAACTAGCAAGGGAAGAGAAGTGCAAAAATAAAGGTTTCTAGGAGTACATCATCAACAGAAGAAAATCTAATGGCAGTATGGGCCCCTTGGTTAGTGGGGAAGGAGATAATGAACAAAGTATTTTAAAAGCCATTTCTAAACACATGAAGGACCAGGAGGTGATTGGGCATATTCAACACAGATTTAGCTAGGGTAAAGTATGCCCAGTCAACCTCATTGCTCATTGTGGTGCTGTGGACAAGGGGTGGGTAGAGTCACCAAGATGGCGAGGGACTAAAGCGCATGACATCCAAGACGAGGCAGAGACAGCTGGGTCTTTTCAGCATTAAGAAAAGGAGAGAGAACTTACCACTACTGACAACTACGTGATCAGAGGCTACAGAGGGAATGGAGTCAGACTCTCCTCAGAGGATGAGAGGCAACAGGCACAGATTGAAACATGGAAAACTCCAATTAGATATTAGGAAAAAAATTTATGATGAAGGTGGTCAAACACTGAAATAGGTTGCTATGAGTGGTTGTGGCATGTCTGTCCTCAGAGGTGTTCATGGCTTGACTGAACAAGTCCCTGAGCTCTGAGTAGGCGGCTGGACTACATGATTTCCAGAGCTCCCTTGTTATCAGACCCTAAAGAAATTGAATCTATCCTTGTATGCAGTATTTGAATATGATCATTTCTTCATTCAGGCATCCATTCCTAACACTTTTCTTCCCTGACACAAACAGAAAAAGTAAATTAAAATCCATGTGCTTTATGTTATTAAAAAAAAAAAAAAAAAAAAAACTCATTGTCCTGGGTTCAGCTGGGATAGGGTTAATTTTCACAGAAGCTGGGAGGTTGGCATAGTGAAAGGGATATTCAATACCATGCTGACATCATGCCCAGGATATAAGGGAAAGCTAGTCAGGAGAGGGGTGGGGGGGTTTTGGTTCGGTGAGGGTTTTCCATTGTGTGTCATTCTATATCCTGTTCTGTTATTATATTCTCTCTTTCTCGTGTTGTATTATTAAAAACCTGTTGTCACCTCAACTCACAAAGGAAGACAGACTTCCAAATAAGTCTGGATGTATTTAACTCTGAGATCACCAAACCAATGAATAATTTATTGCAAGGAACCTCAGGAGGTCAGGTGGTTCAGTTCCACCCAGAGCTGAGAGACAAGTCGATCAGAGCCTTGTATGATCTTCCCTGCTAGTATTTAGCCAGAGGAGAACAAAACTCACTCAGGATGAGACACATTCTTTGTCTTTTCAAGAATGTGCTATTCATTGTGACAGATACAGTGTAAAATCTCTGATGCCAAATTTACATTTGTTGATTCAATCCAACCACGCCACTAAGAGAGTTAAGGGGCTGGAGCACATGACGTGTGAGGGGAAACTGAAGGAATGGCTTTGGCTGGCTTGGAGGAGAGAGGTTCAAAGCAGGTAGAAGGGTCTAATGGCAGTTTTCCTCTACCTAAGAGGGGGTTACACAGAAGACAGAGCCAACTCTTCTCAGATGTGCACAGCTAAAGGACAAAAGCCAACTGTCACAAGTTGCAATTGAGGAAAGTCCTACTGAACAGTAACAAAAATATTTTTACTGTGACAGCAATAAAATGCTGGAAAAGACTACCCAGAGTCTGTGTAATCTCCATCCTTAGAAATTTTCAGAACTCACCTGGACATTTCTCAGTGCAACCTGAAACAACTTTGCATCTAGCCTTGGTTTTAGTTGAGCACTAGTCTAGCTGCCTTCCTGAGGTCCCTTCTATGATTCTCTGCTTTTTCAGTACCTATAAGCTTTCTTCTTGGTACAGACTATGCCCTCCTTTAGTTCTGCTGATGAGGGACAGCCCTCTGTGTTTTGCTGTAGTAAGGAACAGGCTGGCCTGAGCGGGAATTTTATTTGGTTAATTTTACTTCCTTCTGTTAAGCAGGGAAACGGCAGAGTTTGTAATAACAGGAAAGGGATTTTTTGTAGTTTATTTAATTGTTGCATTGTGTAGCTGTATTTGAATCACACAGGACTGAGAATAAATAAAATTTATATGTATCTTTTATACATTAACAAGCAATGTTGTACAATGTAATTATTTTCAGACACCTTTTTACCTGCTTTGAGTACAAGTAACAACACCAGAGAAATGGAGCTATCTAGACTGGTCAGCCTTCAAACGACTGGTGTGGACACAGTCCCACTTCGGTGGCCCTTCTTCAAATGTCATTTATTTAAACAGACAAGAATTACTTTCTTACCTGGCAGTTAATGCAAACTCCTCCACCTTCATAATGCCCATGGATGTTTAAACTTTCTTGACGCTGATCAACATCAGCATCATAGTAGCAATCACTGGCATGTCCATGGCAATTGCAGGCTGAAAAAAGTAATATTCCACGTCAGCTTTCTTTACGATGCTGGAATTCAGTAAGGTAGCAGAGGTGAAAAAGAAGCTGAGATTTTTTTGATGTATACATATACACAGGTATGTTGGAGTATGCTCAAATGCACATATTTACCTTATCAGCAACTGGATTTTCATACCAGAAACACGGTAAGATAATGTAAACATGAGGAAAACATGTGCTGCTAGGCTTAGCAGAGGAGGCAACAGTTGTAACAGATCAAAACCGTATATTTATGCATAAATCAGAACTAGGAAGCTCCAGAAAAACAGTCCTGCAGTTTTTAAAAAATTATCGAACACATATTCAAATGCTTATTCTATTTTTCCATGTCTAAAAGTACATCTGGGCTGAAGCTGTGTGCATTAAACCTTTGTTTAAAATAAACAACTATAGATAAGATATACACATTTGAATAAAAAGACCTACACCAAAGAATTCTCGTACTCAGCTGTACATACACCAGTATACTTGGCTATACATTTACCTAGCTGCTGCCATCTGAACAAAGAAGTTTCAAGTAGGAGTTCATTCTACTTCCTGGGAATTGTGGATTCAAAAACAAGTATGGCTTAAAGAAGTATGGTATGAAGAACAATAATAACACCAACAATAATAATATATCATTATTATTATATAGAAAAGGATGGAATTAGGTGACTGAGATAACTCATTTCCCTCGTTTATGGTTGTTTATAGTCTCAGCTGTGAGAAATTTTACTTTCAGTGGTTTGTGGTTAGCTCCTTTCCTTTATTTTTCCCTTCTGTTAAGCCAAATACAGGTAACAGCTGAACTCACAGTGGCTCTGAAACCATCTCTACATATGGGTTCTGCTATACTTTTACCTCTTTCTAAGAGATGTCAATATTGAGAAACAACTCTGTAGATCCCAGGGTCAGTGCAGAAGGAGGGCAGGAGGTGCTCCAGGTGCCAGATCAGAGGTTCCCCTGCAGCCCATGGTGCAGCCCATGGCGAGGCAGCTGTGCCCCTGCAGCCATGGGGGTAACGGGGGAGCAGAGATACACCTGCAGCCCAGGGAGGACCCCACACCGGAGCAGGGGGATGCCCAAAGGAGGCTGTGACCCCGTGGGAAGCCCGCACTGCAGCAGGCTCCTGGCAGGACCTGTGGCCCCATGGAGAGAGGAGCCCAGGCTGGAGCAGGTTTGCTGGCAGGACTTGTGACCCCGGGGGGGCACCCCGCTGGAGCAGTCCGGGACTGCGCCCATGGAAGGGACCCACACTGGAGCAGTTTGTGAAGAACTGCAGCCTGTGGGAAGGACTCACGCTGGAAAAGTTCCTGGAGGACTGTCTCCCATGGGAGAGACCCCAGGCTGGAGCAGGGGAAGAGGGTGAGGAGTCCTGCCCCTGAGGAGGAAGGAGCGGCACAGACAACGTGTGATGAACTGACCACAACCCCCATTCCCCATCCGCCTGCACTGCTGGAGGGGAGGAAGTAGAGAAAATGGGGAGTGAAGCTGAGCCCAGGAAGAAGGGAGGGATGGAGGGAAGGTGTTTTAAGATTTGAGTTTTTTTGCTCACTATCCTACTCTGATTCCATTGGTAACAAATTAAATTGATTTTCCCCAAGATGAGTCTGATTTCTCTATGACAGTAATTGCTGACTAATCTCTCCCCGTCCTTATCTTGACCCATGAGCCTTTCGTTATATTTTCTCTCTGCTGTCCAGCTGAGGAGGGGAGAGATAAAGCGGCTTTGGTGGGCACTGGGCATCCAGCCAGGGTCAACCCACCACAGTCCTTTTTGGTGCCCAACATGGCCCAATGGAGCATTTGAGATACATTCATTGATACATCCACTTGTGGCCTTGTACATGCATCAGCTGGCTCGACCGATCTCCTTCCATCAAGGTGGGAGACCTAAATCCCAAAAACCTTTGCTGTTTTACTTTTAGCAACAAGGCCCAGCAATATAAATTCCAGAACCAGCCCAATGTTCGTGTCTTGCTTGCACAGAGAATTAACTTGAAAAATAGCTCCACACTTTTCAAAGTTCCTGCAAATTAAGTTTGAGTAAAGGGTGATGGATTTACCCAGAAAATAATTAAATAAAGCCAACAGAATAAATCAAAGGGCATGATCATGGTTTTGCTATAAACTCATCCTAGTCCTTTTTTTTTTTTTTTTAATGTGATCTGATCTTTCTTCACTGGAGAGGAACAACGGGAATTTCTTTGAAGGAATGCAGGCAGCAAAAAAGGCTTCCCCAAGCATCTGAGTGCTAGGTAAGCTTTTAATTACAGATGTTCCAGCATTTCAGGGAAACCTTCCCAGGAAACTCCATAAGTTTTGACTTTATTAAGCCATGACTTCATTTTTAGAGAAATTCCCCCTTCATCTGGACCAGGGGACAAGATACTTTGTAAGGCAATGTGTACCTGAAAGCACCTCAAACCAGAAGCTAAGGGCCCTGTCCCTACGTTCTTCAAGATGAGGGAAGTGCATGGGAAGTAATCCTTCCAAACTCTGTTCCAAGTACCTGGCACAACTGGGAGCACAACTCAGGGCTCAGAGGCAACTGATTCTCCATGACTTGCTACACCATCATACAGACATAATAATTCTCTGGATCATTCTCTGTATCTTCTCTACATCTTTATATCTGAACAGCTTTGGACAAGACAGCCTTTTCCTAGAAACTACCAACAATACAGCTGAGGTGGTGGCCTACCATCTGGTTCCCTTATGGTCTGCTGACAGGAACCAGGCAAGTCGATACTGGGTTCCCTGGCCAGGTTGTGATAGCCTGTGAAGATCTTTGGGGTTTTATATTCATACAACTCTTCAAGAAAATAAAACATTGCACAAATGAGATGCTGGTTCAAGATACTAAGTCATAAAAGGAAAGAAGAGAACATCTGAAAAAAACCCACTATTTACAATGTAAATAAAAGCTCCTTGCCTCTAGGGCCAAACCGTCTGCAAGCTCCATCTCACAAGTATGTCTTCTAACAGCGATGGGTAATTATCTGTTCTGACTGTAGTTATAGTATTTTCTCTCACAGGGGAATAGAAACCCGTTCTACCTCACCAAGCATTTTCTTACCACTTTGGGTCATTTGCTGACCCATACAGTACTGGGAGACTCATAGCAAAAGGTTGGGCTTCTCCCTACAAACTCCCACCAACCTCTTTCAATCAGTTTCTCTCAAGGAACCTCAGGCTTCTGGGAAGCTTAACGAGGTTGTTTTAATTCCTTCACTACTGGCTGTGAGGAAAAGAGGTCTGCACCTGGCAAACTCTCTCAACAAATCACCTCAAACTGCTAGAAGCAATCCATACTAAAAAGTGTATTTTTTCAAAGGTAGGTAGAAGCAAAATTGTTTTGGCTCAGAATCTTTTAGATTATCTCCTATAAACTCATTCTTTAAAAAACATGACATTATTTATGCTCTTTGTCTATCTCTTTCCCGGCAGAAAATATTTTACTTTTAAAGAGGGGAATTTAAATGAGGTTTCAAATCTTGTCTAAAAATTGTGTCCCAACGTGCCTATCTCCTATCAAACTTTTTAATCACCTTCTTCCCTGCCCCTTCCCCCAACACTCAATCTTAGTACTGCAGTTTTGATTAAACAAGCCATCTCTTTATTCCTCAAATTAATTATATAGGTTCATCTCTTTGGCTTTCAAATATGTTTCCCCTGTTAACAGTTTGCACCCACTGGCTACACTATTCTCAGGAAGGGCAGACGAGGAAAATAAATTAGGCTAGACACAAAGGAAACTGCAGGCTGCCAACACATTTGCTCAAAATAGGATGTGCACAGAGATGGCAACACTGCCTGTACTACACTCATGGGTTTCTGGCCAGAAGGATGCAACACACCCGTGTGTGACAGTACGTAGTGCTCCACCAAGAGAGGGTCCCTGCTGTAATTTTCTTTAACAGAAGAATGAAACACAGGGGAGGTGGTAGAAATGTCAATGGGCTTGACGATTCAGTCTGTAGGACTAAGGCACTCCAAACTCCCAACTACAAGCATGGGAAGGGGTGCAAGTATAGAGTTGCCCAGACTCCCCACCAAGAACGTCTTTGTGTTCTCTGATGCCCAGCCAACGACCAGCAGCAGGAAGACGAAGGGCAACACAAACGCCGTTAAGCAGTGGCAACCTTAAGCAATCTCTCTGCATCCTGAACACCACGGGGCTCCGTGATAGGGAGGCAAATTTTGAAGATGTACAAGATGTCTATAGTCTCTCCTGTGCTAGTGGGGATCCACAATCTGTCAGCAGACAGCTGTGACCGGGGAGAGACAGTGAATCAATGTACGACAAGAAGGCTTCCACATTTCTCATATAATATCCTTTCACGAATGACTATTTTCATTGTTTAATAAGAGAGGAAAACATAAACAATATTCACTGCATCATCTGTTCCTTATTGCTGTATGGAAATAACTTTCTCAGTAAAGAAAAAAGGTGTTAAAACATACAACGTGCTAGTTATGCTCCATGAACACACATGCTACAGCTAATTCCCACCTGTGTGTCAGTGTCCCTTTTAACCTAGCGTCTTCTAGGCTACTCACGTTCGCATGGGTTTGTGCTCCCAGCTGTTGCAGGTTGCCACTGTTTCTGATTATATCCAGGGCAGCAGTGATCACAAGTTTCCCCACAAGTGTTATGTTGACATTCACACTGAAACCTGCAGAAATTAAAACCTCTTAATCTACTGAAGCTGGATTTAAAGTTTTTTTCTTAATTTTATTGTAGTCCAAGACTTCGTTATAGTGTGAAAAAGACAGGACATAAGTTCACATGTAAAGAGGTCAAACAGTAATACTAGAACATTTTGGAACTTTCCTAAAATTCTTCATGATTGATTACTTTAATCGTGTGGTTATGAGTTTAGTAGCACGAATTACTTAGAGAGGACATTTATAATTGGATTCAATAGACTACATTATGAAACTTTATTCTAGAATATTAAATCAACATAAAATATAACAGTTTAGGATGTATCCTATTTTAGCTTCTTTACAAGGCTCAAGATTGTTGATCTACAGTAAATCAAAATATTTACCACCCTTATATGAACACCTTCATAATTTTTTCATTATCTTTGTTTACAACGATTGTATTAGTTTTTTAATAAACCAAGATCATAACTTCATCTTGTTATTTTTAAAATAATGCACACTATTCATCGAGAAAATGCAGTTCATATTTATTTTAATTTAGCTGAACAGCCTACTTAAAGCGCAGATTCTCATTACAGGCTATGCGTTACTATCATGCATAGTAACTGAAGCCCAGGAGGAACAAAGAGACCTTGAGACTGAAAAGGCCTTTTGCAATGTTCCTCTCTTATCTGTGTAGTTTAATAACCAAGGGGCAATACAATTTTCAAGTATAACTAGAATAATATTCTAGTTATAATAGTGTAATAATAGTAATAATAATAAGAATATTCTATTCCCATAGATTTCCCGCCTTCTGTACCTGCTTTTCTCTAGCATAGACAGCTGGAAATGAGGCACCCACCTGCCCACTTACTCTTCCTTAAAACACAATTGAAAATATTGCATTGTCCTGAAAAAAGTTTCTTTCAATACCATTATGGGTAAGAGCAACAGCTCGTTTAAACCAGGCTTTTAAAATACGTTTCAGACAGTCTGATTATTCACAGTCACTTCCCTATAGCAGCTGAGCCAAGGAGCCTGATCTAACTCCTTGTGAAATCAATATGGAGATCATAAACTTCACTGGGAAAGGGAACTTCACCAGGAAAGGGAATAGTTTAGTTTCTGTTTTTATTGTCCTAGTAATGATCAAAAGCCATTGGATCTTGGCTGAGCTCAGTTATAATGCTCAATATCTCCAGGAAGTTCACTTTGGTTTTGTGTTGGCTTGCTAATTCCTGCAGTCGGAAGGTGGTATCAAGCCATGATTTCCAAAAAGAACTAAGGGTTCCTATTAAATTATTCAGTCTATCAAACTCTTATTTCAACTAAAAAGAAAAATCTAAATAAAGACTTTTTATTACTATATTTCACATACAATAGATCTCGAGCTATTTTCTTGTGAATCATTATCAGATTATATTTTTTTAAATATAATGAAAAATCCCTGTAAGTCTATATCATTCTGTAATAAAAAAGGACATTTGAAAACATTAATATGTTTGGTTTTTTGTATTAAATTAACGTTCTGCTCAGTTTACTTACTGGTGTTGGTTTTCAGCAATCTTTGCATTACATACTTCAGCATGGCCATGGCAAACACATCGACCACCAATACTGATGTCCTTTATACTGTAGTAATACTATGGAAGAAGCACAAGAAGTACATACAGAACTTTTCTTACCTGTATTATGGCAGAACTATCAACACTGGATTGTTCAATGTTGCTTATCAGAGCTTTAAAGGCATGACTTTACGAAAGACCAAAGTTGGGCAGACAGTGCTCAAACCTCTGTTGATGTCTATGTCTCAGGGTGAGTATCAGCAAATCAAAATCAATACCCATGGGTTGCCTGATAGCAACAGGTTTGTGCAGCTCACACCAAATGCATATTGCTGTAGCTCTCCATTCCCCAGCAGCTACACGGCCACCAGTACCTAAGCCCAAAGCTTGTTCACAGCAAACTTGAGAATGGAGATGTAAAGTACTGTCAAAGCATCAATTTGTGAGACCTTGGTCTGGTCAACAAACCAGACACACTGGCATGGGCAGTGCAGTTTCCCCATTCAGTCCAACAAGATCACTAAATATTAGAAACAGAATGAAATCACCAGCTTGGACAAAAGCACTCATGACTCAAGCTGGATCTGAAATCATGACCTGAAATTCAAACACTTTGTATCTCATCCTCATGCTTTGCAGGCATCCAACCAACAGGAGATAAAAATTTAATTGGTTCACCTCAGTGAAAATATCATTACTGTATACATATAGAATCATAGAACCATAGAATGGTTAGGGCTGAAAAGGACCTTAGAGACCACCACTTCTCAGAATGTATGCAGAAGTTACTACTGATACTGATTTAGGCCAGGCTGGATGAGCCTTTGAGCAGCCTGGTCTAGCGGGACGCGTCTCTGCCCATGGCAGGGGGGTTGGAACTAGGTGGTCTCTAAGGTTCCTCCAACCCAAACCATTCTATGATTCTATGATTTTTGTAGGTCAGAAGTTGTTTCCTTGTCTCCTTGGAGCACCAGGCAGAACAGAGAGCTGGTTGTAAATCTTGGTCTCTATGTACCCCCAGAAAAAGCTAAAGGGGCAGATTTAATGCCACTGGAAGATGAAGAGAAAAACGATCAGAATGTTATGCAGATATGTTTCCTGTGCTCACTCTATTCACAATACTGCCCCTCTAAGTGGTGTATATAGCATCACCTCAGCATCGGTAAGGCCAATGATGCTTCCCCTCAACACTGGTGAGGCCACACCTGGAGTGCTGGGTCCAGTTCTGGGCTGCACAGTACAAGGGAGACATGGACATACTGCAGAGAGTCCAACGAAGGGCCAAGAAGATGAGGAAGGGACTGGAGCATCTCTGCTATGAGGAAAGGCTGAGAGCTGGGACTGCTCAGCCTGGGGAAGAAAAGGCTCAGGGGAAATCTTGTCAATGTATGTAAATACCTCAAGGGAGAGCGCAAATAGGACAGAGCCAGGCTCTTGTCAATGTGCCCAGTGACAGAACCTGTGGCAATGGGCACAATCTGAAACACACCAGGTTCCCTCTGAACATAAGGAAACATTTTTTCACTGTGAGGGTGACCAAGCACAGGTTGCCCAGAGAGGCTGTGGAGTCTGCATCCTTGCGGATAATCAAAAACCATCTGGAAACGGGACTGGCCAACCAGCTCTAGGTGGCCCTGCTTGAGCAGGAGGGTTGGACCAGATGACCTCCAGAGGTCCCTTCAACCTCATCCATTCAGTGACTCTGTGATTCACTTTGGTTGCATATACACTCTCTGCTTTTATATAGGTGGATTTAGCTGGCACAGACAATATGCTTTCCCAAGGCAGCAAGCTTTTCCAATGAGCTCTCTTTGCTCTAGGCAGGTAAGGACTAGTAGGCGGCATATACAGACTAGGAAATATTTTTTTCCTTCTGAACTATCTCTATTCAAATATACACATTCATTTCTAAATGTGCATACCATTTTCATACTGTAAGTAAAACTTTTAAGTAAAAACTTCCAAGTAAAACTTTCAGTGCTTTCAACACAGCTACAAATTATCACTATGACTCTCAACAACATACATGACAATGGTTTTTGGTATCAGAGTTTTCACAACCCAGCCTATAGTTTCATACAGCCTTGCAGAGTACCAACAGTAATTGTACTGTCACTGGTCAGTAATAAGTCAAATTAGTAATAGACCAAAACAATTAATAGGCCAAACTGCCACACTTCAGACATAAAATATACTCTATATAACTCAAAGTGTCATGAACTCAAACCATTAACAGGGGAAGCCAGGCAGCTACTTGAGTAGGAGAACAGAATTGGCCTGGTTTTCTTCTGTTTCTGTAATAACTTTAACACAAAGATTTTCCTTAAGAATATTAACTTTTTCCTAGACTTGGAAGGTCTCTACAATGAAAATTCGTGCTCTCTTTTAAGAATTCAATAGAACACTCACTCTTTTATTCATCTATTCCACTCCCATGGCTATGATAACATCCAGAGTTTCTTATACTAAAGCTGTGCTGCTTGCCCAGTAAGCTAAATACTGCATTTACATCTGCCTGTCAGTAACATCTTAAAATTTACTTAAGACAATAAAGGTACTTAATGAGAATGCTATCAAGTAACTGGAATACTTTTGTTTTTTGATGCAGAAACTCTCACACACATTTGTGCAGTGCCTCACCCCAGAGTTTCCTCCAATTGTTACTGAATCTTCATTTTAAATGAAAAGGTTAAGAATAACAATATAATATGAAGACTGCAATCTCTCCAAGTATATGAATTTCCGTGCAGTGTTCCCTTGAGGGAGCTGAATTTCCTTACATTTCCCCACTGAATGGGAGTGGGACTTTGGCTTCCAAGCTCTTGGATAGCCCAAAATCCACTGAAAATACCTAGACATTTCAAATGATTTATGGAAAGATAGTAACTTTTGAGTATGCCCTTTGATTCCTGCTCCTTCAGAAACTCAGGTACTGTTTCCTGAAAATCTTTTTTTGAATAGATAAGGGAAAGTTGCATCAAATAAAGCTGAAGAGATTTAGTCCCTTAGCCCTGTGTAAGATAGTTTAGAAGATTTCTGCTTTGGCTCCTTATAGCTCCTGTGATGCACCCAACTTCCTTCCGTATTCGAAAACAGGGAAAGAAGACAGTCTGTTACAAAACCATTAATCATTACTTCCCCTCCACAATCTGTGCTGACCCAGTTACCTTCTTGTCTCAAACCAACCTGTAAAAAATATGGGGATTTAAAGGTGGGTTACTGTAAAATTCAATTGTTAAAACATTCAAATTATTTTTTTAGTCTCTAACACGCTGGATATGATTGTTGAGTATATGTCAGTGAAAAAAGTACTTACTCTACGGGTTACAGTGGGGTCTCGTTGAGCTTTTGATATCAAGTGTCCAAGAAGCGTATTAGTTCTGAGAAAATGAAGGCGGATGTTTGTTGCTTTTGTGAATTCTTGAATACTGGGGGAATATGTGAAGTTTTTTGCTCCTGGGCGGCCATTTACCAGAGATACTACAATCTAACAAAGAAGTAAGCACATTTTTGTTAAAACATATCAACTGTGTCAGTAGTGGCACAGAGCAAAATTAATAAAATAATCCAAAAACTTACTTTCTGAGCATATTTGCAGTAACAACTACATATTTCTTACTGAAGACAGGGTATTGGGAAAAATAGTGTTGCTAGTCTTGGACACTCCTGAATTCTCATTACCCATATGGCACATTAAAAAAAAAAAGTGCGTCTATCTGTTTTGAAAACAGTGGGTACAACACACAAAAAGTACACACTTTAATAGGAAAAAACAATAGGAATAGTTCCAAATAGTAACATTAACTGTTGATAGTGTCAATGGGAGTTTTGCCGGAGTGAAAACGATCAGGTTTTGGCACTTTCCCAAACCACATTTATTTTTGGGTTAAGGCACAAACTTTCCTGGAAAACATTATTGTTAACAGGTCCAGTGCCTGGGAGCATATTAATGGTCTTTTGGAAGAAAGTACACAGTGTTGCTTTAGAAAATCCCCTCACATGAAAGCAGGTTTAGCTGACTTTCAAAACAAGGGCTCCAAAACTTTTTTATTTTTTAAAGAAACAGATGCCAGGAGCCTAGCAATCATGAATCTCTATTAAATTAACAACCCAGTGTGCACGTACACAGCTGAGTAAGAGAATTTCATCTATTTCTAACCAACCAGATAATAGATTTCTATTTTCCAATGGTTCCTATACTCCAAAGCATATAACAAGGGAATGGTGACAGTTCTGACTGCAGCACAATTACTTTAGGAAAAGTCATACAGCACATAATAGGGGGATGGCACCACCAGTGTTCTTCTATGTAAATTACTCTTTACAATATTTTATTAGGAAAATTTTACAGATATGTTAATAAACAAATTCTGCTTTAATATGAAACTATAACCCCAGATCCATATGCTCAAAACTCTGGATAGCTCCAGAGAAGTTCAGATCTGGATTCTAACCACATCAGGCATAGAGGACGAATGTCAGCAGGAGCCATCAGTGCAGCCAGGAGAGCAACGCTTTTCCAAACACGTGTATTATATTATAAACACGTAGCATTTTATACATTTTTCTTAAATAGTTACTTATTCTGGAATGGTAAATATCTGTTTCTACAGCCTTTAGTCCCATGAGCAATTCTGATGCCAGAAGTTCCGCTACGTACATTGGAAGTATTCAGAAAATGCGGTCAACAACTTCAAATGCATATGGCTAAAGTGAGGTACCTACATCACGATAAAAATCATAAGAGGTGGCTCTGAGCAGCCCATACCCCCATGGAGAATGGTGAAAGATAGGAGGAGCCAGGTCATGCTCCAAAAATCTAGACAACTACTTGAGTGCTTGGTTATGGACTTACTAACGTAGATTCAAGCAGTCATAGCAGAAAAACTACTTCATGTTCTAGGTTTTTACTGAAACAGCAAACTTCTGAAACAGATGTTGTTTGTTTCTAGTGTTACACATTACTTTTCTAAAAGCACTTACCTCTCCATTTTCAAGAGGCAGAATGCGAGAGTACTCTGTGGTGCAAAGGACATCGTTGTCCCTCCTCACCGGAAGATTAGCTTCCTTTCCAAAGCGCTCCAAGCAATCTGCTTTAGAGTCTGGCCAAGTGAGAACGAAATTATTTTTATGTATGAACATAAACACTATTGTTCTAATTTAAATTAACAAAGAAATATGTCCTGCACTTTCAGGTAAGTTCTCCCTCACAACTGAATAACAGTGATTGCTTTGCTCAGCATAAAAAAATGGAAATTCCCAAAAACAAATCGTTTCTGGTCCTAAGCAGTTCAGTGGTGCCTGACAAGACATGGCACAATATTTCTCATATAATCACAAAAAAAGCTATATATATATACTCCAATACCTTGCGTTTGTATTTCATCTTGGTTTTTGCAAGGAACTCCAGGGTTGCATGGGATGAAGGACACTGTAGTTCTGACATACCAAAAAGCAAGACAAACAAAACAAATCAAAAATTCCCAACAGACTGAAAAATATTGATGGGCTGAGTGACATTTTCAAAATATCATGCTCATTTTCAGTTACATTCTTGTCACTAATTTATTGGGGATAACTAAGACAAGAGAAGTGCATTTGACATGCACTGTCTTCTCTGCAACTGAAATCTTCAGTGAGCCCCATGGTCTGATTTTCCTGCTACTGGGCAAATGATTAAAGAAACCTGTCTACAAAAGCATAGTGACACAAGGATTGATACTCACGAGCAAAATATTGCCAGGGAGTGTAAGTCCTTCCAAAGTCCACTGATCTTTCTAAGATCCAGAGATCTGGACGAGGAGAATTTGCAAACTTGATAAGGATATAGGCAACATGGAAGAGCTGGTAACAGAATATACATAGATCTTATCAGGAGCCTTTTGAACTCTAGCA
Source organism: Pterocles gutturalis (assembly GCF_000699245.1). Classification (NCBI taxonomy): domain Eukaryota; kingdom Metazoa; phylum Chordata; class Aves; order Pterocliformes; family Pteroclidae; genus Pterocles; species Pterocles gutturalis. The sequence goes on along the minus strand of NW_010141128.1, from coordinate 15,303 downwards.
AAGTACCGCAATACTAGAACTAATGCCAATAAACACCTTTTCTTCAGTGCGCAGTAAGGCCACCCTCTGCAGATTCATTCCCATTAAAACAATAGGTCAGATTCTCAGCTGGCTACCTCACCTAGCAATGTGCTGCAATGCACTGAGAGCTGCAATAGGACCAAGTTAAATGCCATCTCCAACATTTCAGAACAGCTCTGCTTTGCACTTGACTGGTTGCTTGGGTGCATTAAGGGTATAGTACTTAGCCTTGAAGAGTTAGCATCTCAGCACATCACTGAACTAAGATACTTTTGCAGCATCCTGGCACATCCGTGACATTCCAGTCATGCAATTGTGCTTGTAATCAAAGAAAATCACAAAGATGTAAGAGAAAATCCACACACCTTTTACCCTGGGACTCCTTTGGCTGCATTTGATGGTAATCTAAGCCACTTGTTCCTCACTTAAAGAATATTTCTAGATAATTTTGCCACTTAACAGACTCTCTAAGTAACAGAATAAAGCCTCCCCAGAGTTTTGTGAGTATCAAGTAACACAGGAGAGATTCTTATGACTGGTAGCTCATTCAATGTGTGAAACAGCTCGAAGAGCTTCACCAGTTCAAGGTTCCCAAGGCCAAGAGTCCCTTCTGGCTTCTGCAGGTGTTCATGGTGTGTCACAGTGACAGACCACAGACACAGAAAGCTCCCAAACACTAAAGCAGAAATGCATTCGACAAGAAATCTTACCGTAAGCCTCTTGGGGTAGTCCACAGTTATGAAAATCTGCACATCATTAAAATTGCCTCTAGACAAAAGGCTGAACACAGGTTGATTCTAAGGGTTGTTTAGAATTTAAACAACCACAACATGGACACAAGTTGTCTATAAAAGTGATCCAATACTGAGGAACAGTCTATATTCAAGTGAAGCTGCACTGGGATTTCCCACTCAACAACACAAATTCAGAATCATCTGCTTGCACAAGATTCTTTGGTGGAGGAAGGAGGCAGAGAGGTACCAGTCAATGGTCTGTCAAGTAACTGCTGCCAGAGCCCTCATATCAAATATATCCATGCAGTTTATCTTTGCTGAAATACCACAAATGTCATAACCTTGAAACTAATACTTTGCACAAGTTATTAGATACCAAACCACAAATGTGTACGAGCTCCCACTCACAAAGTGGGAACAGCATCTGTTGCCATGCCTGGGACCAACGCAATAGCTGTCTTGCCAGCTGGGGCTACCAGGAGACAGATGGAAATGGCGAACAACACAGCAGAGCAGATACCTGGAAATATTTGTCCCCAACCAGTACTGCACATGCCGATCCCACGGCTACAGGCGCACTGCAGTCATATGGCTACATGCAGCCTCAATCTTCACCCATCTATTTTGAGACATCAGCTTCTGAATATCAAAAGTATTCACATAAGAAAGCAAAACCTTCTCACTGAGAAATATGAGGAATTCAAGGACTTCATGGAGCATGCTCTCATGATAATACCTCACATCCCAGCAGAAGAAACTGAAGCTTTTTCCTTGTGCATTCATTTAATGCAGTATTTACAACAACTACCCAGGGCAACCACCTGTTCTACACACACCAAGGCATCATACCTTGAAAACTGTTGATTTGCTGAATGTTGCTGACCTCAGCAGAGATACAACTGAGGAAAAAACACCCTTTCCTGTTAGTGTTAGAATTTACCTTGCCTACTTAACAAAGCCTGCCAAGCACTAACTTCACCTCCTATGACACTAAATTAGCCACCTAAATAGCCAGACAGTATCTACATATGGAAAATTATTTACTAGACAAAAGTATCGAGCAAGGTAAGTGGCAGCCATTCTGTTGACAGAACCATGACAGAATTCAGAACTATGCACAGTGACTGCACAGGTGGAGTAACACCCTTAACTTAGCGATGGAAAGTCTCTACGCTGATTGTCAGAAATAGGTGAATACTCTGGGCACTGTGGCAAGACTTGCTCTTACTGCTCTTTGCCTAAGTAACTTCTGCTACTTGACTAGCAGGTTTCAGAGTAGGGATAGTGGCCATATGGACATTACAACTCATCCAGTATGGCCATTCAGTGCAAAGACTGGTATCCACCCAGAAAAGCATAATAGTTCTGAAATTCCTAAAAAAAAAAAAAAAAAAAAAAAAACAGCTGCATGTTCTTGCTTTTGGCCAGCTGAATCTCTCAAGGGGCACTGCCCTGTTCCAACCAGATTTGCACTGGGCAGGCAACTGTCTATCAATTAACATTCTCGCTTCCCCTATGTTTTAAGGTCTTTGGGATTCCTATCCCTACATGCATATTAACAAGGGTGGATAACACTCTTTGTGTTGATCGATACAGATTTAATCAAGAAAAAATGGTTTAGAAAGCACAAGAGGAAACAAAAGAAGCACACAGAAAAGGCCCTGCCTTCTCCAGGACCCCAATGCTTGTAGTCACATTGTGGAACCATTAGAACAATGACCTTCTACCTACTCTCCAAAAAAGCAGGTGACATCTGCTTCAGCTTGTCATACAGTTATTATACTCTTTTACTCAGATGCTACTCAAAGTGCTGACACAGCCAGTCTCATCTTGTCTCTCCTGACAGGTGACAACTTTTCATAAGTGTGAGAAAATAGCAGGCATGAATTCCATTTCCACAGTGCATCCACACTGCTGAAGAAATATGAGACAAGCTCACTTATACATCAGTGTCACCCTGGACTATAGCCTTTCATAAGTATCTACAGGATAAAGTGGACAAAATGAAGGCACACAATAGTAAAGCAGCTGAATCAGCATGTGGCACCCATCAAACACCTACATGCCACATCTGATATGGGGCTGTGGAATTCGCTCAAGCCCATGTCTACTCAAGGTGTGTGAAGCTGAAGTAGTGTCCAATACATGTACTGTATCAGGAACCCCACAGCACCCTCTTTCTGTCAGTGCTTAAAGAACTGTCTCCCAGCACCACACTTTGCATACTTCCATGCAAACCATAAAATGGAAGAAAAAATATATGGCAACTTCAAACTACTGTTGCATATGAAAACCTTCAATTCACATGCAGCTCTCCTTACATCTCATAGTTTGAAATACTCCTTAGGTTTGTACAGTCACATTCAGAAAGGGGAAAGGGATAGGTCTTGATAAAAATTAAACTGAGATTGAGTACACCCTCAGCAAGTTTGCCAACAGCACCAGGCTGTGTGCTGCAGTCGACATGCTGGAGGGGAGGGATGCCATCCAGAGGGACCTGGACAGACTTAAGAGGTGGGACCATGCCAACCCCATCAAGTTCAACAAGGCCAAATGCAAGGTCCTGCACATGGGTTGAGGCAACCCCAAGCACAAATACAGGCTGGGAAGAGAATGGATTGAGAGCAGCCCTGAAGAGAAGGACTTGGGGGTGTTGGTTGATGAGAAGCTCAACATGAGCCGGTAGTGTGCTCTCATGGCCCCAAAAAGCCAGTCCTGAGCTGCATCAAAAGAAGTGTGACCAGCAGGTCAACGGAGGTGATTCTCCCCCTCTACTCTGCTCTCATGAGACCCCACCTGGAGTACTGCTTCCAGCTCTGGGGCCCCCAACACAAAAAATACCTGGACCTGTTGGAATGAGTTCAGAGGAGGGCCACAAAGATGATCAAAGGGCTGGAACACCTCCCTTATGAGGACAGGTTGAGAGAGTTGGGCTTGTTTGGCCTGGAGAAGAGAAGGCTCCAGGGAGCACTGTACCTGTTGTATTCATCTCATTTTTTCATTTAACTAGCCACTGATGCTAAAAAGTGACACTTTCATTTAGTTATGTAAATCAGCACCTGTGAATATGCCTCACCGACACGGCTGGAGGTGGTAAGTCTTTTCTCTGTGACAGTCAATGAGCAGGACCAGACGAGAGAAGCTCGCCATGCTTCACAGGCAGTATTCTGGAATGAAGGAACACCTCCCAAAAAGAAGGAACACTTCTCAACATTAAAGGGTAATCCATTGTCCAGGTTACATCAGTCCTTGCTCTTTTTGCCAAGACTGCAGGGAAATACATCAATGATTGACAGTTATTATCCTGAAATTTCTCATACAGCCACTTTTCCACTGGGATTTGGATAAAGACCAACTCACTGCTCATAATTATTTCTTACATATGGCCTATTTCTTCACAGAACACTGCAGCTATTCATATGGGAAAGGGTTTGTATGATGCAGGCCCCAGTTGTCCAGGAGAGAAACATCTCCCTATGAGGGCTGGAGTCTAAAGTAAAAAGAGCACAGTAGTACTGTCAGCGCTGGAAGGGAACATGGGGAAGTGTGAAAGGTTGGAGGCTATCAGCAGAGGTTCTGCTTTTACTATTTTGAGTTGAAAATGAGGTATTTAGGACAATATATCACAAAATGAAAGTAATGCGTAGGAATGGGCATAGGAAGGGAGGTGAGAGAAGCACAAGTACAGACATCAAGGTGAGACCAATGAGTGGGAACAAAGACCTTCCTGAAGGGATGCTAAAGAAGGAACTGGAAGAAGACAGTGTCAGGAAAGATAAGGAGAGAAAGACTTGAAAGTTTTTTTCTGTACATTTTGAGAATAATACCAAATTAATACCAAAACCACATGTTAAAGCCAATGACATAGATCTATTAATGCAAATGTAAGAAAAAAAAATACTGAGCCATTCAAAAGATCTCTAACTAAAACTTTAAGAAAATACAACACATTGACTGCATTTTAACGTATAATATATGAGCAAGAAAGGATGTAGAGTATGTCCCTGATTAGGGCTGACAGCTCTGCTCAGAATGAGCTGCTTGTAGTGTGACTGAGGAATAAATGGAACGTGTGTTACCTGACAAAACTTTCAGAAACTTCTATCAGACAGCTGTTAATTCATGAGCTGAAGCTGTGTTGATCTAGAATTCACAAGTAGATTCACCTTACTGGGGTACGAGCCAAAAATCAACTGACTGCAAAGCGTAGTGTTTTGTGGCATGATCCAAAGGCAGCACACTGCACAAACTGGAATACTCAGAACCAGAGTTCTCTAATATGAAGTGACATTATATTCTCTGTAATGTTAGCATCCCCATTTTTTAATATTGCAGGAATAAGATTTTTCCTTCCCCAGGCCCAAGAGCCCCTTTTCTTCCCATTGTGAGCCACAAAAGCAGAGCAGGGGTCAGTGCTGCTGCAGAGGCAGAGCTGTGCAGGGGTTCCAGAAGAAAGGCTTTGTCTTGCTGCCAGGGCAATTCTGTAGGACTGCAGAAGCTTTATGCAACGGTTCTCGTGCCCCAGTTTGTAGGACTTCTCTGTGTTATTACAGAGGTTACGCAATTCCACGCTAAAGCTGGGTCTAATTTCAGGGTCGGCAGTAATATAAAGTCCTCAATAGTCAAGCACAATAAATGCAAGGGCTATTTTTGGAAGGCCAGTTCAATGCAGCTCATGATAAATCTCCCACCACCTTGGAGGTTTCTCCCTACAGAAGAAGGGCCTAAAGAACACTTGATATTTCACAGAATGATAGTTAAATTAAGTGTAACTTAAGTCCCATCTTAAGAAATTATGTCACTTTTTTTGTAAATGAAGAACAATTGTTTCTAATAACAACAACGAGCAAGAGCTGATTAATATTCCCAGCAACAAATATTGTTTGTAAAGCTATGCCCATAAAGGATTGCTATCAAACATAAAAATTAAACCCGTAAGAAATACCTACCATATAAAGTAACTCAGAAGATTTGCCAAACTGCGAGGCTTTTTAACAAAATGTTTACATGCTTTAACTGGCAGACAACATAAAAGCATAAAGTCCTCCACAGGCCGTACCACTTATCTTAAATTTATGGCTGAGTTTCCCTTCCTCCCTAATAAAAGTACTAATTTGGACATTACATTCCACTGTGCGCCTTTAATTTACAACAGCAACTAATAGCATCGCTACATAAAAACTATTCAATATATCAGTGCACAAGACTTCAGTGAGCCTGAGTCTTTCAGCACTATATTATTGCCACAAAAGCATAGTAAGATAACTCACTGGGCTTGCTTCAAGAAACAGATTTTTTCCACAAAAAAAAAAAAAAAAAAAAAAAAAAAAAAAAAAAAGACATGTAACCAAAAGCAACAATAAAATTTGTGGACTATGCTTTTTGAAGTGTAGCAGTTAGACGTTTCTTTTTCATCATACACCATCATGCTATCCTGAACCTTCACCTTCTTCTGAAGATAGAGTTCAGAAAAATACCCGGGGGAGTGTTACTGTAATAGTTGGTGAGCATTAAGCAAGCCAAAGACGAGGGCACACCTGCTCAAACTAGACAATCCAAAGAGTCAAGGGAAGGGCAATGAACTTCAGTCAGACACTCTGGATTCAGAAGTTTAAAATATGTTGAAAACTACATTGAGAAAATCAGGAACAATTAAAGGAATAAACAAGACATGATTTGATCCAAATATTTTAAACAAGTCAGGAACAGCCACAGTATAAGCAGGTATGTTAACAGGATGGAGAGACCGCCCCAGGGATCAACATTATAATTATTATTCAGAAGGACTGTGATTGATTATAAATGTAACTATAGTACAGAAAGTCAGAAGGGAAGTAAAGCAGGGCTTTTGCTTTAAGGTTTTTGCTTTTCCTCATATTACAAAGTACAGCAAAATACACATTTTTCTAGCAGAAAGATTTAACATCCTGAAGAGATTTTTACTTTCAGTCACCCCTAGCTCTTGTGAAACAGAAGCAGCAGCGGGTTGGTGTTCTGTTCCAACTCCATGGTAGTGAGTGCTCAAACTTCCACCACAGTGCAATTATTCAATTAAATATTGTCGTCAGATCATGGCAAAAGGCTCCACTGGGACTCTGCTCTCAGTCTTAAAGATATAATGGCAGGAACACAGTAAATGAAAAGCTTTTGACATTGCAGTAAGTTGTGCTTCCTCTAATTGTGAATATTTGATGATCAACTTACAACTGAGTTACTGCTTCCCTGCACGTATATGTACCTTACTCTTTGTCATGTTTTGCACATGCAAAAACATTTCCATATTTTGTTTGCAGAAAAAGGTGCCTTGTGTCAAAATAAAGAACAGGACAACTACTCAATGAGGAAAACTACATTCCTGCTATCTTTTCAATATTACACCCTGTGGTTCTGCAAGGCATTTAGGCATACATCTGACTTTAAGAACATTTTTTTTTCCTTAAAAACCAAAACCTACAACAAACTACACCACCTTAATTTCAACACACTTGAAGGGGAATTGCACTCCGAAAATTTCTGTCTCTGTCAACTACCAAGAAAGTCTGCATGACTAACACACTAAGCTCTCAATTCTTAGGACCCTGAAATAAAGTAAGGCGAATTGGGGTCTCAGTGCTTACCTGTTCACCTGAGTAGACTTACACTGTCACAGTATTTAATTTTCTTCTTCATTATTAGTATTGTGCACTACTGTATGAATTTGGGGTGTGAGAATGCTAGGCAAAATGTCAAAAGTGAATCTTGAGTTCAAACAAATCCTGGGATTAAGGTTTAATGGATTGAATGCAGATATGAGATAATGTCCGTGGAGGGGGAAAAAAAATGAAAAAAAAAAAAAAATCACATGACTCCTACTAAACCCTCATCCATCCACCAACTAAAATGATCACAAGACCTGAAGTCATTTTGACCTTTGTCTTGGGTTTCCCTCATTTCCAAGTAAGGGAGTTCAGAGTCACCTTTATAAGTGGTACCAGAGTAAAGAAAATACACAGCCTCCCGCTGAGAAATCCTTTAATAACTACAAGAATTTCAGCAAATAGTGGTTGGTCTCCAAGGAGTCCCATGAGAAGAGGACTCTCAGTTCATATCCTTCCTCTGAAGGAAGGAGGTTTATCAGAAGTTATCACACAGAAGACAAGGTGTCTGTCAGCAGGTCTTCCCAAGAAGCTAAGAAGTACACAGTGGGAACAGAAGTTTTGGATGGAGCAATGTGCTACAACTGCTGGTCACAAATATGCTGGACTACACTGCAAGCCTAAGGAGAGCCTGCAACCTAATCTTGCATCTTGCAGAGACCACGATGAATGCAAGCAGCTCAGAAGCTAAGGTCTGCTTTACTGGGAGGTGATTGCCTTCCCATGTCTAATCATAGCACCCTGCTCTGCATTCAGTGACCCTACTCTGTATGCCCAGCCTGACAGACACGCTCCCTTACAGTTTGCTGGGAAAGAATGACTGAGAAACTCACTCCAACAGAGCAGAAAGCACCAGGGGATGTGACACTCCTCAACTGTACAGTGGGACAGAAAGAACTACACAACTCAGAGACAGGTCCAACCACTCTGTGCTAGCCTAATGTGGCCTAAAAATTCATCAGTTTCTACATAGCCCTCCCTTCTTTCTTGGGACAGTGGAGAAAAGCAACCAAGACAACTGGCATGCTATTAATTTAATTAATAGAAATGTAAATTCAAAAATCACAGCAGCTTAGTTTAACTACTTATATTCTCTGTCTTGAGCTGTCTGACCTTTCTGCACTGCTGCTATACTGGAGCCAAAAACACTGAATGAAGGTATCCTCAAAATGAGAGCTGTTCCACTCATGTGAGGCACAGGAGCATTAAAACCCCATCTAACAGAAGTAGTAAAATAATTTGCACATGAATCCCCAACAAAACAGCAGCTAAGTCTCACAGAGAAATATTTTTCCTTAGTTATTCCTCCCTTTGCTGTCAATTAAATTGAACGTCTATTCAAAAAATTCTGTCTCATATAATCAGCCAATAATATATATATGCATATGTACACAGATATTTTGCAGCCCCCAACATATATTTATAGTCCTATATTTTCAGCTGGTGTGAACTTCTAGAGCGTAACTAATTTCACTGGATCAGCGCCCAATTATGGCAGCTGAGAATCCGTCCCTATGGCTTAAAATACAGATACAGAGGCTTTACTGTCAGCTACTTGCCTGCCGCCTGCAGAGGAAATACAGGTGTTCATGTTACTGTCATATTACTGATTCGTATTACACTGGTTTTTCTGTCCCTTCCCTTTTAGATCATGTCATCAGTATTTTTCTGCCTATCTTGAATATCTGTCTGGATGATAGAGAAACCAGAAAGACCCGAGGCAAAAGCAGACAACAACCACTACTTTCAAATTGTGTGCATTGCAAGAGATATGAAATCTCTCTGTGCCCATGGAAAAGAAGAACTTGAAATGGAAGGGAGAGCCCCAGTTTAAACTGAGCAGTCCCTCCCATAACCTCAGGTTAATGACTTAGTGTCTGCACAAGAAAGCACACGGCCATTATATCTGTGTGATGCCAGTGGCAAGACCTCACATCATCAAAAGTCCTGAAGGAAAATAACCACTTTAATAAAGTCAACTCAGTAAAAAAACACACAACACAAACCAGACTAAAAAGCTGTGGTGTTGGAAGCTAAAACCATCAGTTCAAACACCTCTCTCAATTGCAAAGCCTGTATATAAATGCAAGAAATTATGAAACCTCACCCAGTAGCTCATGCACTTACCTGTCCCAGATCTAAAGTGACATTGACTTCATTGTACTTCAAGCCCATAGAAAGAGGAGGACTTTGCCACCAGCGCTCCGTGCCATCAATTGCATTGGTTATCGGGTGAGCTTTACTGGGATCAGCAGCATTGCAATAATCACAAAACTGTCCCTGAAACAGAATAAATTAAAAAGACGGTCTCAGCTGAAATGTTATGCACTCCAGACACATGCTGCTGTTAACTGAGATTCTGAACTAGAGCACTGACTAAAAACAGCGTTAAATTTTGTTTCTCTCCTTCTACAATTTAGTTGTTAATGTATAGATTATTCCCCTGGCAATTAAATTACACACTGAAAATTATACCCTGAAACACAGTAAATTTTATGTTACAAACTAAAATTTCAGAAATGTCTTTAAGGAAACTACAGTAAGTCTTCCTTTACTAATACATTTATTGATACTTTGGTGAAATTACCTATATTACATGTGCAGGGGTGTCTGCAGGAAATTAATGAAACAAAGATTCTTAAAACTGAATTAAGACCAACACACAAATTATCCTCAATTCTCCTAAAAGACTGCAAAATATCCACATATGTACACAACCCAGTATTAATAAAACCATTAAAAAATACTCTGTTACTTGTCTATAAGTTTAGTGTTACAATTTTATAATACTGCTTTCATTTTTTCATGCCATTATAAAACATTTTGAATCAGAGACTTCTGAACAATATGTACTCGTGGAAAATGCAGTGGATCCTACAGACTGTTCCCTTTCAACTTAAAGAATCCCATTGTATCTTCATTTGCAGAAGTTACCACCCAGTTTCTAGTCAACAACTGAAGTCACACTCTGGAGATGCCCTAATAATCTCCCTTTGTGACAGTCTCTAAAGCTCTTTGTACTCTTCTGTACAAAAATAATAAATTAAATAAACTTCAGGAAACTTAACTGTCTCTTAGTTTGGCATTTTGGCTTGCCCCACAAGCAGTATTTTCAACTAACTGCATCTTACAGTCTACTGACATCAGTGCTGAAGCATAGTAATTAGTTATTAAGGGATCTTTTTAGCGTCCCATTCACTTCTTACTCCAGTCACTGGGTGGAGATAATCAGTGAGAATGCTAAACTGTGCCAGGCACAGACCTTTGTAGAACCCCAACAGAAAAATGACATTTTCATTAAATGTCAGTACCCTCTTACTAGTTACTTCAGTCAGATAGTTGCTTAATCCATTCAGCCTGTGAGGTCCAGACACTGTGTTGGACCCATGTTTTAAATAAGGTAATATTTGCAGCATTCGCTTCATCAGCTGAGCATATTTTCGTCAAAAAGATGTGAAAAACCTTTAGCTGTTTCCACAACCCATGTTGCCTGGCATGAAGTATATTCCTACCTTTTAAGTATTAACAGAAACCCCTATAACTGCCATTATTTTGTTTGTCGCTGCGGTCAGACTAGCCAGCATAAAATAACCGGAGCAATCATACTTGTCCACTTTTAATAGAGGAACAACATTAGGGCTCTCACATTCTTGCTGGGTACAGTCTTGCAAGCTTCGTGAATTTAAGATGTTTATCTCTACCAGAATTCGTTTAACATCTGACTTAGCTACTAGTGGATTGGAAACTACGTCATCATTCTCATGTGATACAAATACACCATCCTGTATCTTTCAAATGCAAAACATAGATGTTCACTGAATATTTCTGCATAAGTAGTAATAATTTCAGCATCTGCATCTATAAATGGTTCCATCCTCACCCTGCTCTTCCAGAAAGTGTTGTTCTTTCCAGAAGACATAGCTATCATCAGCTGTTCTGATTCAGCACTACAGGTGTCAACCTGGCTGAGGGTTAAGTCTTGAGAATTCAAAGAGCTGTTTAGAGACTTACTAAATCCCCATGTACGCAGGCTGGTTAACTATGTCTGGGAATCACGTTATACCATGGTTCTCCTCCAGGTCTGTGAGAGGAGATGGTTTGGCTGATTTTCATACAAACTACAACATGCCAGGACACTGCTGGATTCAGATACAGTTTGGTGCAGCAGACACATCAGCCTGTGCTAGCTACAGGCAAGGTTGCCAGTTTCTGCAGTGACGACAAAGAACATTGTGTCACTATCTGCAAAATCAATACACTGAGAAATCAATCCATGCACCAACACCCGCAGTTAACCACCACATCACAGCATTTTCCCAGATAAGAAAATTTTCCTGACAAATGCATATCTGGAGTTCTGACATGCATGTTACAAGAGTAAAAACTTCCCTAAACATTTCTTTAATGCGCATTACACATGGTCTTTAGATCTAAATTCACATTCATAATGATCAGGCTGGAAATATACAGGACACAGTTGCTCCTACAGTAGTTTCAGCTCTGATCTGGCAACAGCCTTAAAGAAAGGCTGAATGAACAGAAAACGATGGGGAGTATTAAATGCAAACATTACATTTACATACACCTATGTGATTTCAGTATACCTGAGCACTTGATCTGAACTCAAGACACCATCTTTTTCTTTTTGGGCACATAATTCAAAGGATTTCACTACAACAGCTGGAGTTTCAGTTATTTAAAGTACATTCCAGCAACCCTGCCAACAAGGCAGCAAAACAAAAAATGAAAGAAAATAAATTATTGGCCAGAGCAGCCTTCCCTGTGTCCCACTGGCAGTATCTCAGGCACACCATGCTCAGCCTGCCTGCTACAGGACACGTCTCCATTGCAGGACACTGGGCCTCAAGACTGATTTTGGCTGTAGCTCATCAGCCAAGCAGGTGTGCATTTTGCTGGTGACCTTGTTATACTCCTTTCCCCTGATTCTCCCAAGTGAAGGAGAAAACTGGAACTGCATGAAGGAGTTTGCTGAAATATGCCAAGTGTGGACCAGAGACACCCAGGGATGAAAATGTCTTGCCTGTAAGTTACAGAAAGCGACAACAATGAAGGATTTGTTGACAATTTCATACCCAGCAGTTCTGCACCCACTGCTAGGGCAGGACAGGTATGCAGTTAAACTTTAATTCACCCCCATACACCACTACCAATAGATTGGCAGACAAAACCAGGCATGGTATTTATCTGTCCGTTGCTGAAATATTTCACACTGCAGTGCATCTCTTCACTCAACACTGTCCTTATTAAGTCACTGTCCTGCTTACCAATGTGCTAAATAAGGGAAAGATACTGCTTTCCACAGCATATGTCCAGCACCACAGCATATGTCCAGCATTGCCTTACAAGCCTCAGTTGACCTGCCTATGAAGGGACTGTCCACCCCACCAATTAGCTCTCAAAAGGGCTTTAAACAACCTCCAAACGCTCTTTCTGGATTTGCCAGGTACTACAGGCATCATTAGAAGACACATCACCAAATGAGAAGGTGAACAAGAGGCCAGTGGAAGAGCAGAGGAAATGAAGCTGAGGTTACTCTTCTCTTCACCTTATTTTCAGTGCTTGGGACACTGGCAACAGAGCTGCCTGGTCCCTTTGTCAGAATGAGGATCACCCTCTGCACCTTCCTTCCAGTTTCCCTACTCAGAGCAATAGCTGCAATCCAGCCTTGTAGTGACACCAAAAGTGAGTGACTCAAGAGTACAGCATTGTTTTAACTTGGAAGCGGCCTGACACAGTGGCTGTTGTACCTATCAGTTTATGTAAAAGCCTCATGACCTTCCCTCAGACTCTTAAGAAACAACACGTGAATACTTAGGCTGATTTAAAATCCTTCTATGTAAGCTCAGCTTCTGTAAGAGTTTAATGAATTTCTCCCCCTTTTTCCATGAAAGAGGAGATTCTCTTATTTTCAGTTTCTTTGACCTTGTGAGGTGGAGTGGCTTGATAATATGGACATTGTCCTGTCACGGCACTTTCCGTGGCTGGATTTCCCTGGTCTTTTGAAAGACCTTCCAACCCTCCTTGAACCACAACAACTACTGGTAAACCACACAAGTATTCACATTATGTATCGCAGTAGGGCTTTGTTAAAACTGGAGAAAGATGCTGCTTACACAAATGCTGTAAGAGGTACAACATACTTCCTCGTGCCAGGGCTGAGCTACCAGTAGTCCTTCTGGGAACTTGAATCGGGCATGAACCATAACTGCCCTCTAACCTAGGACCTGTAAGGAAAATATTGAACAAGGAGAACTTCCTTCGGCTCCCCCCCCCCACCCCACCCCCTCCACTTTCTCGCTTCTTCCTACATACAGCAAACCCTCATTTCCAGTTGGGTGTTAGCATATAAAGGGAACAATCACAAAAACCATCAATGGCAATGCGCATCACACAACAGGCTTCGTTCCGCTTGATTGACAGGTTTATCTGATGTTTGCTTTGGCTGACGTTATTATATTGTGATTTCTGATATTCCAAGGCATGTTAGTATGAGATTGCACTGCAGCAGTGGGCTATAGCGTGTTGCTGAGAGACTACTGAGCTCACTGTTCACCTGGTGGCATGGTTGTTTCAGGTAACTTTGAACATGGGTGTTGCATTCAGTATGGAGGGATGGATGCCTAAACTTCAGAGGTATGTTACAGGACCAAGCAGTTTCCTGATTATCATAACCTTCCTTTGTAACTCTAGTTTCATCATGTAATACCTATGACTCAGTTTTCCTATTAGTTAAACTGTGTATTAGTCAGCCTGTAAGCATCTCCAAAGCACTTTGAGCTTTTTACGATGGAGGGCACTACACTGATGTAAGGTACACTGAGATTTCACAGTGAGGCAGAAAAGCACGACAGAGAGAAGAAGCTGAGGGCAAACCACAGTGCTGGCTGGAGCTGCCTAGTGAACTCTGAGGGCAGGCTGCCTGATGGTACATGCTCCCTTCTGGCACATGACAGAAAGCATACACACTGCACCCGCTCAGTCCTCTCCCCCTCTCTTGAGCATCTGCCCCCACCAAGAAACAAGAAAAACTCTTATCCATTGCAACCTCTCCTGAAAGCAGACCATAGGGGTTATTTCACTATTAAAACCTACAAACACCTCATAAGGCTTTGGAAGGCTTCTTCCAAGATACTAAAAATTTGCATGCATTCTTTCTTTATTGCCTGGAGTCAGAAAGCGGACTTTAAAGCTTTTGAAATCCCTTTCAAACTGCAGTTTCATTCTGTCTCTCTTCTCCTCCCACCAAGAGCGAATACAAATAAAATAACTTTGGAAGGTCTGAAGCTTTAGGAAAGTCCCCCCTTTAACAAAGTTCAGATCAAACTGATACTGAACATCCATCTCAGTACATCAGAGAGATTGGTGCATTTGTTACTCCTTATTTGCCCTCTGAGACATGTTCATACAAGTTCCTATCAAAGGAAAAAGATATTTCCATTAACCTTCTACCAAAGGAAAAATATGTGTCCATTAACCGTTTGCTACAAGTTTTCCCATTTATTGTTGCCTGTCTTGTGACTGGCAGAAAATGTAATACCGTTACTCTGTGTTAGGAGAGACCATGACCATCCTTGTGCGCTTATACTCCTTGTCAGAGTCCCCAGGAACCTCTGGCTTCCTCCCAGAAGCAATGCAAGGCATAGACGACAGGCCACACACTTAGTGCTTGTAAAACACCACAAAGCCACCTGACTAAAGCCGGACCTCTCCTCCCACCGCCCCCCTCCCCACCCCGGGAAGCTGCCTGTTTTCCAGCGAGGAGGTTACAGGAGCAGCACATCCCCATCCATTCCCCGCGAGGCTCACGGCTTCACTCCCAGCAGCATTCCGCTGCTCACCGCGGACCACCGAGGCCCCAAAACACGGCGTGGGCACTCCCCAAGCCCCCTCCG
>NW_010141127.1:490-1633 GCF_000699245.1 Pterocles gutturalis | reverse complement strand
ATCGGTGATTATTTCTCTGGCTCATCTCCATTTCGGTGCTAAGTTATATAATGAATGATTTGGTAATTTTGAAATTGCAGCTAATCCTTCAATAAATTGAGGGATGCTGTTACACTTTACACCATTTTAACATGGAATAAGAGGTATAAATTATACAAACCCAAAGCTATTCCAATTTACAAGAAGGGCTTGAGAGAAGAACCTGAAAACTACAGACCTGTTAGTCTAACCTAAGTACCTGGAAAAATTATGGAGAAGGTCATGCTGGGTGCTATTGAGAGGCATGTAAGGGACAAGGCAATCATCAGGCTGTCAAGGAGTCAGCATGAGTTCCCAAAGGGAAAGTGCTATTTAACTGATTTGGTATCCTCCTAAAATAAGGTCAAGAGCCCTGTAGATGACAGTAGATGTTCTTCTGGCTTTGAGTAAGGCTTTTGACAATCCCAGCATCCTTCTGGACAAGTTGTCCAGCTCTGAGATGAGCAGGCACACGGTGCACTGGGAGCAGAACTGGCTGAATGGCAGGGCTCAGGTGTTGCAGTGAGCAAGGCTACATCTGGCTGATGCCCACTCGCCAGCAGTGTTAAAGAAGTGGGGGAAAACTTCCATAGTCCTGTCACTTAGGCCTGTAAGCACTAGCAAAAAACAAAGAGGAACAACTTGCATGGAGTAAAACCATACTGATGTGAAAGTGAGTAGCATAAAATTGTTTGGAAAAGTGACTAGAGGCTTCAGGAAACCTCCCCCACTCTCCTCTGTAGAGACTTAATTTTCTGGTGCTGCAGCAGGTGAAAATGGTTTGCACTAAGAGGTGCAGCCTGTGGGGGATCATGAAGGGCTGCTTTCTGAGAGTCTGCAAAACCTGGCTTGAAGAGAAAAATAATTTTTTAAAAAGTTCCTTCTGCTTCTTTTCCTTCCTATTATGTTGTCCCTTTTCCTCTCTTTTGCTTGATCTCACCTCTCACTTCCCACGAAGTTGCTGGGCAGAGGCACTGGTGTTGAGTAACTGGATGGGCATTGGGAGTTTTTCTCACACCGTTTTCACAGAACCACAGAATGGTTTGGTTGGGAACAGACCTTAACGACCATCCAGTTCCACCCCCTGCCATGGGCAGGGACACCTCCCACTAGCCCAGGTTGCTC
>NW_010141127.1:0-463 GCF_000699245.1 Pterocles gutturalis | reverse complement strand
CTCCAGGGATGGGCCATCCACAGCTTCTCTGGGCAACCTGGGCCACTGCCTCACCACCCTCACTGTGAAAAATTTCTTCCTGATATCTCATCTAAATCTGCCCTCTTTCAGCTTCAAACTGTTACCCCTCCTCCTGTAACTCCACTCCCTCATACAGAGTGCCTCCCCAAACCAGGACTTGTTTTGGGGGGCCATTTCGGTGCCAGAGCTGGTGTATCTGGAGAGTGAAAATACCCTTTTTTCCTCAGAGTTTTCCTCAAACTCCTGGGTTTTGCTGCCAGCTCCCCAACAGTCTTGGCCTCTCTTTAAACTTAAAAGAAAGCCCTGCACCTCTTACGCCCTTTTCCTCACTTCAGTCTCTACAATGGGGCACCCACCCGCTGACAGACCCAGGACCGCCGACATTAGGGCGGGAAAGCTTTCTCCTCTCTTGCAGATCCGTGCATCCTCGGCTGCTAAAAGT
>NW_010141126.1:1572-2394 GCF_000699245.1 Pterocles gutturalis | reverse complement strand
GTGCATGTGTGTGTGTGCACGTGTGTGTGCATCCCATGTGTGTGCATCCCGTGTGTGTGCAGCGTCCCATGCGTGTGCGTGCACGCATCCCTGCAGGCGTGCCCTCTCTGCGGTGGCTCCCCAAACAAGCCCAGGCCAGCGCTGATGCGAACCATCCGGAGTGATTTGTATTCCAAACAGACTCGGCACAGCCCGGAGTTCTCGTTTCTGCATTGGCCAAAAGCAGAGCAGAAGAAAAGTGCCTCTCATGGCTCTTCGGATGTTTCAGCGATGGAAAGAACCTACTTGAAGGCAGGGCTGTGTGATTCAGCAACCAGAAGTTGTACAAAAACAATCAGCGCAAGACCCAAAGCCACAGATCTGATCTGTGCCCAGCACAACTCCTGCTCAGCTCTCCCACCCCCAGCACAGCGCCCCGCGCTCCCGGACCCCCTGCGCGGGCTGAATTCGAGTTCACGGCCGTGTCTGTGGGCACAGGCTGAAGGATGGGACCACGGCTGGGACAGGGGACAGG
Organism: Pterocles gutturalis; assembly: GCF_000699245.1. NCBI lineage: Eukaryota > Metazoa > Chordata > Aves > Pterocliformes > Pteroclidae > Pterocles > Pterocles gutturalis. The sequence continues at coordinate 1,880 of NW_010141126.1, read as the reverse complement.
ACCAGGGATGAGTGGGACAGCCACAGCCTGGGCTGCCCGCCGCCCAGGCAATCTCCATAACAAACATTTGTCCGGGGTTAGAGAGCGGCCAAAGGACACGCTGGGGAAACAAGCCGAGACGAGGAGGCACAGCTGGGCTGCTGGCTCCTTCAGAGGGAGGACGGTACCGGGGAGGGCTCTGCGCTTGCTTCCCATTTCCTCGGGAGCTGGCGAGAACCCTGCTGTCACCGTACAGATCACGAGTGCTGCGAGGGCTCGCGTGGCTCTGCGGGTGGGCAGAGGCTTGGCCGTGGGGCGCGGGGCTGGAG
>NW_010141126.1:498-1449 GCF_000699245.1 Pterocles gutturalis | reverse complement strand
GCTCCGTGCAGGGCTGGCCCGTGGCTCAAACCCCATCCAAGCTGCCAGCCCAGGAACCCTCATGCAAACTGCGGCCAGCTGGGCCAGCTCCTCCCTCCCCACCTGCAGCCAGTTGCTGCTTTAATTGCGTTAGTTCACATGCTCTGCTGCAGCCTTTTTATAGTTCTCTGAGCGCGAGGGGAGTATGAGCTCATGCTCCGGCTGTCTGTAATTGCCTGCTGACGTCTGAAACTGGCCCAAGAGCTTGCTCTGGCTCATGCAGCTCTGCAGCGGCAGGGCTGGGTGAGGAGGGGGGCAGTGGGGCTGACTGGTCCCGCACCAGCAGGTACGATCCCTCTGTGCGCTGGTGAAGGAGGGGAAGGGTGTTTTTTTTTCGGTGGGCCCCCCCCCACCCTGGCACCGGGGAGTGCCCAGGGGCAGCAGCTCCCAGCCGGGGCCCTGGGCTGCCCTTGTCAGCTGTGCTGAAATAGCCCCCCTCTGCCAACACCCCAGCACGGCTGGATCCAGCCCTGCAGCACCCCAAAACAGCTCCCCACACCCTCCTGCGCCCCTGAGACAGCAAGGCTCGGGGGTGGGAGCGGGGGTGCTGGGGACCAAGCCCACCCAGCAAAAGGCAGAGCTCCTGGGGGCCTCCCGGGTGCCCCTGCCCCCCAGGGCCCCTGGCCCCATGAGCTCACCCAACTCCTCTGCTCCCTCTCTCCGTGTCCTGTTTGTCCCCAGCAGCTGCTGGGACAGGCTGGGGGGCCTCCTGCCCTCCGCCGGCACAGAGCCACCATTCAGCTCCCCACAGGCTCTGCCTGAGGTCACCATTCCTGCATTTTTATTTTTGCTTTTCTGCAGAATCATTCCCCTCCTCTCTCTGCATCCCCTTTTGTCTCCCTTGACGCTCCCAGACCTCGTGTCACGAGCTGGCATGCAGTGAGAGGAGCCCAGCTGCCTGGGGCGATGGAA
>NW_010141126.1:0-420 GCF_000699245.1 Pterocles gutturalis | reverse complement strand
ACAGCATCAGGGATGGTCTCTGGAGCTGGGCCCCTGCTGGGAGCTTTGGTGCTTGTGGCCATGTCCCTGCACCCAGGGTCCCCGTCTCTGGGCGCAGCAGCTCTCTGTGCCCGCGGGGCTCCGGCTGATGAGCTCTGGGGTCCCTGCGTGCTCCCGGCTGGCCCGGGTTTGATGCATCAGTCAGGGCTGGCGTCAGCAGCGACCCCGTGCTGTCCCAGAGCCCTCCTGGCTCCAGGAACAGCTGGGGCCGGGTCGCACCGATCCTGCAGCTGGGAAAACAACAGCGGAGGAGTCCCCGTCCATCCCCCGGCTGTATTTTCAGATGCTGCCGGATCAAACGTGGTCAGGGACTCACAGGTGGCTGACGGTGGGCAGTGCTGGGCTGGCAGTGATCCCACATATGTTTCCCCAGGGTTTTTC
>NW_010141125.1:148763-162608 GCF_000699245.1 Pterocles gutturalis | reverse complement strand
CAGCTTTCTCTTCATCTGTTGAAGCCAGAGTACATTGTGAGTCTGAGCCGGGTAAGACTGCGAGGCTCAGGGAGCTCTGTCAGGATAAGGTATCTCTGCTATCGTATGAGAAGTGGATTGTTTGGTTTGTGAATTAACAGCTGTAGTCACCTTCCATGTGAGTCAGTCTGGGTCCAGCAGCATCATGTCAGGGCACTACGGGCAGTGACTGGCACCACTGGATGCTGGCTCGTGGATCTCTGCTCTGTAGTAGACATTGCTGCTTGGTCCTTCTGTCCTTTTAAGATAGCATCTTTCTGTCCTTCTCTACTGTAATTATTACAGGCTTCTCAGAGTTGACTGTACACAGAATCTAACAATCTACCTGTCGCCTCTGAAGACTTGTCATCCTCTGAAGTCTTCAGTGACATAGCACCGTGGATACCCTTCTGTTTGGAGTCTGTGTGCCTGTCTGTCTTCCACCTCGATACCGTATCTATCTGGTGTGTGTATGTTTTGTGTAGAAATAAGAAGTGAAACTGTACGGTACTCTTAAGGGCTCACTGGATGCATATGAGAATCTGAGGCATTTAAGTGCCTAATAATAACTTCAGAAGCATTAGTTAAATGAATTCTCTGAGGATCTTGGGGTGTCAGGCTGAAGTATAGCTTGGACATTGATGATTAAAAGAAGTCATTAAAAAAATTAAATGGAGTGCTTTATCTGAGCTGTTTTATGACATGAAACAAGCTCTTACTAATAGCAGTTTATTATGTAACTGCTTTCCTCTTTTTTTTTTTTAACAGACAGTATTGCCTAGTGTAGGAGACAGAGTTGTGGTTTTACTTGGGCATTAGTATGGTCAGCGTTGTGTGTTTCATTTGTAATTGTTCTAATTTGGGAAGCGACAGAGTTGTGGTTTTACTTGGGCATTAGTGTGGTCAGCGTTGTATGTTTCATTTGAAATTGTTTTAATTTGGGAAGCAATTCCCCAGAGACTTCAAGTAGGTGGCACTTACAGTTGTTACTAGCGTTTTGAACCTTGTGACTATTAATCTTACTCTGACAAAGATTAGAAAATAAGTTACTTAAAATGGTAGTGGTCACTGGCATTGCATCTCCTTCAGGTCTTTCCATTGCTGGCACAAGTAGAGCTGAGCTAACGTGAGGAGTACTGGCCACGTGCTCACCAAATGGTGACGGCTGTTGTCTGGGCTGTTGGGTTTGTTAGGATTTACTGCTTGCCTCTCTTCAGTATTTATATTCAGTGAGTAGTTGCAAAGAGTTATGTTTCAAGATACCTTTACGGTTTTTTCTTAATCTGCATGTTATTTGTACATGAGAAATACAAGGAAATCACTGGAGATTTAAGTGGATGAGAGGATTGAGGCAGTCACTTCAGCTTCAACTTAGTAATGTGGATCTGGCTTTAAGTGACCTTATTGATGTTTGCTCAAAGTAGCTTACTCGTGGAACAAATGACTGAGCTTTCTTGTAGCTATTGTACGGGTAACATACTGTCTCTTTAGAGATTGCCTTGGAGTCCCTGATGCAACCTCTCTTTGCTCTAACAGAGAGTGCCTGCAGAAATGCCTGGAGCTAAGATAGATTGCATCGGTGTGCCTCGTTTGATCATCTGTCAGCAAGGAAGAGAGAGGATAGGGGCAGGAAAAAATCATGCGCCCATTGCTCTGTCCCAGCTCTTGGAAATGTGAGGGTTTGGCTATTGGTGAAGGATGTTCGAGCAGAGAGCTTGATACCAGAGAATGAACAACGTGACAGCATATCTGAAAGGGTCCTGACCACTTCCGTGAGTTCCACCTTGAAGAGTGGTCCGAGTGACTGCTGCAAGTTTAGGGTGTGAGGGTGTCGCCGGGTTTTGAGCGGTGCTGGTAGGGTGGTGCCGATTGTGCCAAGCACCCATGTCTTGAGGGGACAGTATTGTGTAATGAACAGTGCCATCTTCTGGGAGGAGTCGGAATGATGCCCTGGTGGTCAGCATTGAAGATGGTTTCAGAGCGGTGGGTTTTTGTTGGGGTTGGGTTTTTTTCTCTCTATCTGATAAACGTTTCAAAAAACAAAATACCAGAAGTTGAAAAGACAGTGTTAATGTCTAGTAATGCACGTCCACATCTTGCATCAGTGAACTATCGCTGATACAGTCTTTAAAGAAAAGTTTCAAACTCTGTTTTGGAGTTTGTTTAAAAGAATAAAAGTTTATAAACTGCTGAGCAGTCCTTCAGAGAAGTAAATCTTAAAACTAAAAGTTAAGGACATGGTCTGCTTTCTATGCTGAAATCCAGATATTTTTGTAAAAGTAATTCCTTTTCTCATAGGAAGCATAGTGACCTATAGGAAAAAGTCAAAGATCCAAAGCAGAGATCAGAAGGAAAAAATGTTTTAAAATTATTATCCTATAAATAGTTACATTTGGGAAATATTCACTGTGGTGCAAAATCTGGAATTAGAGTTACTAAAATTGTCCTAGCAAGTGGAATGTAAGATTCAGCATTTACTGAGAGTCATTAATGGTGTCACATCAATCACCTGAGCTCTTATTTGGAGGAAGTGAGCAGTTTTAGTAACATTAATGGAACTATATGGGAGATGCAGCTGACATTGTGAGGAGTTCTTTTGTTGCACATGATCAAATAAATAAATACAGCCAAAAAACCCCAACCCAATAACAAAGTAGAACCATTATGAGGGGAGGGGAAAAGAGGAATCAATGTGTTAAAAATCTTTATTGCTAAAATGAATGAGATAAAAGGTATATTGACCGACAAGAATTTGTGAAATTTGTGAGCTCCGTGTAGGCAGATAGACTTGGAATTGTTTTTATTGCGTCATGATTGTCTGGGTAATTTGCCAGCAAAGATGCAATGGAATAATAGTTTCTAAAAAATCCTGAAATTTCTTTTGCATGTAAACTGTAAGTCTGTTCTGAGTATGTCATACTAAGCATGCTATAATCGGTACGTTTTGTATTCCAGAGGGTATCATTTTAATGACTGTGCAGGTTGAGGTTTCTGGATAGTACAGTACTTAACAGTGCAATTAATTTGTAGTTAAAATGGTAATTGAATGCGTATTTACTTTTTCAATGTTAGTGTTAGGTTGGTCTGTCACACAGTATTTAATATGTAAGGAAAATGTCTAACTTTCAGTATAGTCTGAATGTTTAACAACAATGTAAGTTGTTACTGTGTTTACTCTCTGTGTTTATGCAAGTCCTCAGTATGACAGTTCGGACTTTCCTTTCTGACATCTGAAAGTAATCTAGCGTTGACCCATCTTACCACGTTGATTATAAGTTGTTGATAAAAAATCAGATGTTGAAGTTTCCATTGCAAAGGGGTGGTGGTCCTTGAGCATACCTCACGCTAAGTACTGTGTTTGCTTAGATACGATTTTAAAACTTTGGCTTGTAATTTATTAAATTACTTCTCCATAGTTTGGGAGTAAAGTGTGTATAACAAAATTTTGCTACCTGAAAACATATTTCCCTATACATTTGGAACACCGTGTGTAGATAATCGCATTAACTCTTACCTAGCTTGAGACGATACTTCACTGTAGATATTTCAGTGGTGCGGTGCTGTAATGGACGCAAAGTTGTTCAAGAGATTTTTTTTGTTGTTTGTTTGTCTTGTTCCAGAAGGTGATTGCTATTCTTTGTGGCTTTTCTGTTTTTTGTAATCACTCATGCTTTTGGAAGTCCTAGTTCAAACCATCTGTAAGAGTTGTAGTTTAAGACAGGTGAACAACTCTCTCTGAAATCCGACTTCAGGATTTTCGGAGTGGATGGCACAGTACATTATTATCCATGTTCCCATTAACTTGGAAAATGCTGTTCCAAATATCTGGAAAACGTTGTGTGAATAGACAAGTAAAAATGTAAGAAATCTGTTCAGCAAAGGAAGAATGCAGTGCATCTGACACTGAAGCTGCCCTCTTTCCCATCTGACTGAGAGTCTCAGCAGTGGCATTCAATACAAGCAGCGAGGTGGTAACTTCACGATAAAGTAGATGCTGGCCATCTCTCTTGGGTTTCTTGTATCATAATCTTGGTTTTTGGTTGATAGGATGTAGACTAGACAAATGGTAGTATTTATGGAAAGACAGGTGAGAAAATGTCTGGTCTTAAAGCTGGAATTGTACTAATTAGGAATATTTTTGTCAGTAACTGACAAAGTGAGCTTTTTTTGCTGAATGCTGCGTAGTATTTACGCCAGCTGCAGGATGCCAATGGAGTAGATAACTTCAGGCAAGTAATTTATATTGAAGCAAAACCAAGAATAACTTACACTGTGTAAACAGTACTTATATCCTAATCAGAATACATCTACATAGGCCAGAATTACAAGTTCTGCCTTACAGCAGTTGCTGATGTCCTGTTTGGACAGCTACGCAAAGTCTGTTGTGTGTTTCTTGTTTGGGCCCCACCCCCAAGTATTCAGCGTCAACTACGGTGAAGTGAGTTACAGTAGGTTGAAGTTGCTTAAAATTTGTGGTGTCTACTCTTCCTCTAGCCCTATAATACCAGAGATAAAAGATCCCTTTAGGGGTACCTGAAAACATTTACTAAAATTTCTTTAAACCGTTTCTGTCAAACACAACTCTTAAGATATTTATTAACGCCATTTAATTATAGACAATGGGCAACTTGCACATAATTTTAAGGAAAAGTTGATAAATCTTATTGCTTTTGTGACTAATGGGAAGCAGATCTTTTGCTTGGTTAGAACTTGAAGGTGTTTTATTTTAGATCCCTTAGATCTTGTGCACTGGTGAATGAATGAGCCTGACGTTCTTCCTATCTTTCCACACACAGGCAGAAGGAGAAGACAGCCTTAAAAAGATGCAGCTGATGGAGCTTGCAATTCTGAATGGCACCTACAGAGATGCCAACATCAAATCACGTAAGCATGGCATAAGCTCGGAGGTCAATGCCATAGTAATGTTTGCAGGTTTTGATTCCTAAAGCTGCCTTTTGTCAAAGGTACAGTAGCAGCTGTGTTGGAGAATGGAAGGCAGTAAAAACCCAACAGAATAGTAGGTAGCTGTTGCAAAAGATTTTCTGGAGATAAGTTATGTCAGTTCTGCGGGTTTTTTTGTTTGGTTTTTTTTCCCCTTCTTTTTTTAAAAAGTATGTGTGGGTTGAAATATTTACAAATATCTAGTTTAAAAAAATTCAACCCTTAACCCATATTTTTCTATTTTACAATCATTTTTTCCTTAATACATATAAAGGACAGTGGACTCCTTTTCAATTTTATTTTTAAAGATTTAATTTGAAAATGTTATAGATGTTCAGGATACTGTGAATACATTTTTCTGTATTATATTCCTTCCTTTCATCTTGCTTGCATGTGTTTCCCCAATGTTATGTTTTTCCAACAATTCATCAACTGATTTCACAGCTGAGTTCACAGGGGTCAGTGATGTAATGAGCCATTTTTACGATTTCTTCCGTTACGTTTGTGCAAGAATGCTTTTGCAAACGCATGTATGCAGAGTTTTACAGCTGAAAATTAATTACATACACCTACTAATGAGAGCATATAGCTACTATGTGTGATACAAATTATTTTCTCTAGTTGAAAATCTCATTTCTCCTCCTGAAAATGTAGTTTCTGATAGTGTTCCAAAGTAAATTTTTGCTGTAGCTGTGATACAGATGTCAAATGTAAGCACTGTTAAGTCAGTCTTTTCACTAAGGGCCTACTGATATTTGCCAATTTGTTTCTCCACACAGTCATCATTTCGATGTTGAATATCTTTAAAGGTTGGAATGCAGTTAGGTCGATTTGAGAATGCTTACACCAGTGTAATTATTCTGGTTTGAAAAGAGACATAAGCAAGGGCTTTTACTGCTACAATGGTAGTGATAGATCTTTCAGCTCTAATGAACACCGTAATAGTTATAGTTAGATCAGTTTTAAATATATTTTGGTCTTTAAATTATTGCAAATTTATGAGTAAAATAGCTTTCAGATTAGCTTAAATTGATGCAAACTGTTGCATAGAAACCTTTCTATAATTTGAGCAATTTCTTTGTTTAATCTATTCCTATTGGTCTATTGTGTCAGTATAAGTGGGAAGATGGATTTTTTTTAATTTTTGGCTAGAAATTTCCACACTGATATTCACTTTTTGATAATAAAACGGTTTCACTGTTTGGTTTTTGATTTCACTGAAAACTTGAAGATGTAGAAGCCATAGTGGTTTGTTGCCATTTAAGAATGGAAGTGAAAATGTTTGAGGTGGTTTTTTTTAATTATACATTAAGTTTGAGCATTTTGTTTAAAAAATAAAAATATTTTCAAAACCCCAAGTCTGAAGTCTGAAGAACTTCCCCCACATTTCTCTTTTCAGACCACCTCCGAGTTAATTAAATCAATGTAGATCAACAGTAGTGCATAGAAATATATCAATTATAACCCTTTAAGATTGTCTGTTGCTAGCTGATGTGTTAGTGTTTAAAAAGTTGTTCATCTTATGCACCAACAGGCTTCAAATAACACTTAATGAAATGTGCTAGCACTGTTTTTTTTAAAAAAAGCATCTATTTTCTTTAACCTAAGTGAGGCCATAGTGAACTTCTAATACAAAGAAAGTATTTTATTTTGGGGAATTTGATATGGAAATGACTTTTATTCATGCTAGAGTAGGGTAGCAGAAGAGATGCATGAGGTTTCTAGGTCATCTTTAACTTCACTGATCCTGGAAACTGGAATTGTGTATATGTTTAAATACAATTTTAAGATGTATGAAAACTGTAGACTCACATGGCAGCTCTGCATAACTGAGTGTCTGTGGACTCCATAGTTGCGCTGAATTTTGTACTCTGTATTTGATTATGACAGTATTTTCCTTGTACCTCCTGCATGCATCTCAGTCTCATGCAGTATTGATAGCATAAATGAAGAAGTGTGGTCTAAATGGAGCTTTTGTGCTGTGTAACCTGTTTGAGAAATCTACCTCACTGTTTTACAATGGCTTTTTATTTTGCATGTTCATACTTAATCACACTGGAAAATGGAAAGCTGTTTGCATTTGAATGGTGTGCTTTGGCACTGTGTGATCAGCGCATGTACTAATGATTTCCTTTTATTTTTCTTCTTTCCTACTTTTCCTCTTTTTTTCCCATTCTTTCCACGTTTTGTACTGCTATCTCCATACTCTCCTCTGAATTTCTTTGCTTACTGTAGCAGCCCTTGCCTTTTCTCTTGCAGCAACAGCCCAGGCTCCAAGGATTATTACTGGGCCTGCGCCTGTTCTCCCACCAGCTGCCCTGCGTACTCCTACGCCAGCTGGCCCTACCATAATGCCTTTGATCAGACAAATACAAACCGCTGTCATGCCAAACGGAACTCCTCATCCCACCGCTGCAATAGTTCCACCTGGACCCGAAGCTGGTTTAATTTACACACCGTATGAATACCCCTACACGCTGGCACCAGCTACGTCAATCCTTGAGTATCCTATTGAACCTAGTGGTGTATTAGGTAAGATCCTTTTATGCGGATGGCTGGAGAATATGTTGCTTATGCAAGGTAGAGGTCACAGGGCTCAAAGAAAAGAATTTGAAGCAACAGTCTTATCTCAGGTGTATCAAAACTGCTCAAATGGTGTAACTCTTAACAGTTTAGACATGCTTTTTGCATTATTAAATGTGGTTTTAGTATATTGATAAGGTTACTGAAAATAAAATCCTAATGTTTGTGTGACACCAGATGGTGGATACCTAGGCAAGGAAGAAAAAAAAAAAAAGAAAAATTGACATCTATTATGTCATTTGGGCTCCCATAAGTACCAGATTTGTGTGTGTTCTCTTCAACATAAATTCATTTCCAGTAACCTTTGGAAGAGAGAACTTCATATTTTGCTATACCTTCTTAGTAGCAAAACTGAAGAGAATGGAAAGGTCTTTTTTCAGTTTGTTGGGGTTTTTGCTTCTTTATTTAGTACACAGCTGATAAATCTCTCCTCATTGTCAGAAAGCTGTAAATCATTTTGTAAGCAGAAAATAATTTCTTTGAATGAATATAAAGCAAACTAAGTTCTGACCAAAGGATGATACAATTAGCAACTTTACTGGTAGCTTGTTTTAGAAACATTGGATTGACATGGCCATCATTCCTAATGCTTCAGACCGTTGACTTGCTGTGTGAAGGCAGGAGTGACAACGCAGCTGTGACAATTCAGTTAACTGGTCCATATGTAAAAAGCAGTTCCAGTAGTTTCTTCCTTCCCTACCCTCTACAGAAACTGAATAATCTTTTCTCTTTAGCTTGTTTTGAATTGCATATGACCTTGGTGCTGCATAATGTTGGTTTTACAGGACTTTAATCTTAGTCTGTTCAGTGTCAGTTATTGATTTACACAGATTCTAAACGTCTCTAATGAACACTGGACAATAAGGTTTAAAGTCAATATTTTATTGAAAGTGTTGCAAAAAATCAGTGTTTCACGTGACAAGTACTTGTTGAGTTATCTGTGTGTGTGCATGTTCTCACATTCCATTTTATACAGTAGAAATGAAAATGTATTTCAGACGTCTGCTTTTCAGGATTGGTGAATCAATAATAAAAGTTCTAGTAGGACAAAAGCATGCAGTAGAGCTGTGTTTGAGCAGTTTAGGGTTGTTGTTCATTACCCTATAGCTAAAATTCAGTGAGCATATGAGCATGTCATCATTTAGTAATTTCACCCCAACAAGTAAATGTTCTCCCGAGCTCTTCCACCTCTGATCTGTGAGGCCGTTTGCGGTACATCCTGGGGTAGAGTCGCAATTACAGGCATCATCACAGTAGCTATCAGTTGCTGGGTAGTGGCAAACCCCTCTCCTGAATCCAGTTAGTAGCAAGTAAAGAAATATGTCATTCCATAGGTCATAACACCATGCAGAGAATTGTGATTTCTCACTGAATTTTTTATAAAGAGAGAGGAGGGGAAAATGACTCCTAAAATGACATCTGAAACCATTGCGTACTTCTGGGCTTAGCTGCGGGATCACAGGTGTAATGCCCGAAACAGGTCTCACCAAATAATCTTATTTTAAAATAAGGACAAGGGAGGGGAAAAGAAAAAGACCGCACCCCCACTTAGGTGACATAGAATCAAGAGCATCTGCTCTATTATCTGAGCAGTTTGTACAGAGTTAATTTAACTAAATTAGTTTTCTGTTGTTTTATTTCATAATACACTCACTCTCTAGTATACTATATTTTGTCCATTTTTATGGTGGACTTTTAAAATAATTCTGTTAAAAATGGCAGAGGAATGTGTCCCTAGTAGTATTTTTGGGGATATTGGTGTTGGGATCAAAGTTTAGTTGGTGACTAACTTTTAATTCCCTTCCTTTTATCTTCAGGTATGGCTTTCCCAACGAAAGGCTAAGAATGCAAGAACGGTCTTAAATGATCCTTCATCAGATCTGAATTTTAACAAATGCTTAGTTTCAGCAGCCTTGAAAAAAGCTTGGCCTAGCAGTCAGTGACTTACTTGCACATTTTTGCACATAGATTTAAAATAAAATAGTGCTATTAATTTGGATTAGCTCCTATTATTCCAGAGTAGCTGTAATTTATGAGTGTATAGTAGTATACTGACTGCTAAGTGTTCTATATAGTGTTTGCTTTACTAATCACCTAATTCATTGCGGTTCATACTTATTGACTTAAAGTTTAAAATCACAATCTGTAGGCTTGAAGAATTGCTTTAAAACTTTCTTTTTGTGGTAGAACTGGAAGTGATCTTAAGGTTAGCAAATAATTGTCAGTATTAAAAGATGGCATTATTTAAAATAGTCCTGCTGCAAGAAAGGCACTTCAGTGAATATGTGACTAGTAAAGCTTAAATGTGCTTGGGTCTAATAGATTTCATGAAATACTGTAATTTTGGGATTGTAAATGAATGGATGAAACAGGTTAAGGCCAGGATGTTTAAAATAAATGCAATATTAATCTGCACAGATAAACTTGTTTTTAAGATTAAGATTTGAAACTACTGTGCCTTAACTTGTTGCTTTTCTTAAAATGAACTTTTGTAGTTAATGATCATTTAAATCCATTTTGATAAACCTGCTGTTAATGTTTTCTTTGAATATTTTCTAACTTTGTCTTGGTAATTGCAATTTAACTAGGTGCGGTGGCTACTAAAGTTCGAAGGCACGATATGCGTGTCCATCCTTACCAAAGGATTGTGACCGCAGACCGAGGTTAGTTTAGTTCTGCAGTTCTTGTTTGTAAGAAGTGCTTTGAGTGTACATGAGATTTGCAACACCACAGCTGGTTAACCAAATACTATATTTTGACCCATTCATTATTTTTCTCAAAAATCTGAGTAGTTAATATTTTAGAGCTTTGGGAATGCTTGCAGTTTTAAAAACATTTGGTAAACTTGGCTTTCCCAGCTCAATTAAATATATAAACTTTGTGATCTATTTAATATAAATGCTATAACTGATTCCCTTTTAAAAACTATTGAAAGATCCATCTGCATCAGGAAACACTATGAATTCAGTGCTGCAATAATTAATTTGGTCGTGTTCTTTCCCCTTTCCCCAATTTGTTCTTTTAATTGGTGTGGAAATATCAGATTGGTGTTGCAAAATAAAATGAATGGATGGTTGCTTAATGAGAAAGAAGTAAAGGAATAAATGCCTCCTGTCTGTGTCTGGAGAAATCTGAAGATTTAGATTCCTTTTTTTCCAATAAACTTTTGAGCCACTGTACTGTATATTATGAGGAGGATGCATGTTCTCAGATACCTGACTGAATTCAGAAAGGTAAGGGCTGTGAAGATAATACTTCAAAAGTTGTTTGAGTTTGAATTACTAAGGGTGGGGGAAGGGAGGGTGTTTTGGTTTTTTGCCAAAATCTATTTCTTGGTATTTGCCTTTTGCTGCTAAAATGTGTAACCTGAAGGAGAAACAACTTTTGAAGTCCTCTTGGTGAGATGACATCCAATATTTGGGCATCTCTCTTTAACCCTTGAATGGAAAGTAAATCTTCATTTTTCTCCTGTTCTTCAAGTGTAATGCCTTTGGACCCCTGAATGAAGTATTTAAGCTTATTGAGAAAAGTGATATTTTCGGTTTATTGACATTGGCTAGGAAGCAATGTGTGGGCTGAGTTCTTATCCCATCCCTGCTGCTGACTCAGTGTGGGTTTTGACAAGTCATTTAATCTCTCTGTGTATATTCTCCCATCTGTAAAGTAAGGATAATAATACTTCCCTACCTCACAGGGGTGTTGTGGGGATTCTTGTTTTGGACAGGGCTTTGAGGATGCAAAGCGCTATGTGCCAAGTATTATTATTCTGCTCTCATCAAAAGCGGTGTTGTGCAGGCTTTCATGATATTGTCATATTCAAAAGTCAAATTCAGGTGACAGATCTCAGGTCTCCTAACAATGACTACATTTCACTTCTCGTAACCTCCCATAAGTTAACTACAAGAAACAATACAGATTTCAGTCAATGCAGTAAAAAGGGCCCTCCTGGATATTTGCTGTATTTATGTAACACTTTTATCTTTCATATGTAAGGATCTTATGCTTTACAGAAAGTGTAAAGCTGGTAACAAGACACTACTTAAGTTTTCTAGAAGATAGCTTCTTTTGTATCACCATACACTATTTAGAGCCCATTGGCTCCTTCTCATTTCTTGAAAACTCTTCAATGGGCAACAGGGTATAATCAGAATAAGGTCATAGCCCATGTTTACCAGAGAGGGGAAAAAAAAAAGAAAAAAGTTAATAGAAAATAGATTAAAACCTCTCTCTGTCAAGAGTAACGGGTGCTAAGGATTTGGTTGTCTTTGAAAGCTTGACCTGATATTGCAAAAATCATTTTTTGCTAACAGTCTTTGATGATCTGCAGTGGTAGTTTCAGGTGACAGGTGAGGCTACCTTTCTGTTTAATTAGATATTCGCCTGAGACAACTAGTAAATACCCTGATAAAGCAATGGGGCAGGGGGCTGGAATACCAATTTGTAGTTTAAGTTCATCATTGTAGTCAAAGGGCCTAGGTGTTTTTCGGCAGGGTCACTTATAAGCAATTGAAATTAATAATTGGTATCATTTCACCTTCTTTTAAAATATAGCCATTTTCTGATAATTCAGTGTTCATATCTACCCATATTGCAAGCCCACTGTCTTAAGTAAATAAATAAATACATGTGGCTTATCTCCTGTGGCGTAAGTCATGCACACCTCTCGCTTTTATTAGCATGAAAACCATGCTGATACTTCAGGAGAACGTTATTTTAAAGTCTTACCTAAATAATGCCATGTGTATCAAGAAACTTACATAAAGTTAATTTTACAACTGTACTTCATTGTATTTTGAATTTGAAATCCTAGATTTTCAATGGACAGATTTAACGGTTTCACAAAAGATTTTGAAGAGAACTTTGTTCAGCAATAAACCAGTGTTAAAATTATGTTGTAGAATTAAAATGTTATCAGTCTTTCCCATATTTGCTATTGGTTCTGTCACCAATATACTTCTGTAGCTATAGCCATGAAATACAATGTCAGCAAACCGAAATACTTCTTTTTCCAATACAGAGACTTTTTTTATATAGTTAAATGTCACTAAATCTATATTCACATTCATTGGGTCTAAAGTTTTTTTAAAAAGTCTAAATCGACTTTCAGATGACTTTGTAGTACTACTGCATTCATTTTTTTAAGTAGGTTTTTATTCTTTGCATAGTTGTGGTTGTTTTTTTTTTTTAGAGATAAGCACTGCATTTAAGGCAAGAATCCCCAAATGTGTAAATGTTTTACAACTAAGCATTTAGAATTGGTGAAGGGTTGAAAAATATAGCTCACTTTAACTCAGAATAAAACCCCAGTTTATAAATAATACAAAATTGAATTTGATGCATATAACAGAGACTGACTGATTTAATTGTAATAAACTGTAAATGGTGTTGCACAGTTGACAAACCTGTGTGTACTGTAGAAGGCCAGAGAACTTGGCAGAGGATGTATCACAGGTGTACTGGTATTTTTAAAAGGTAGCTTGCTTTGATTATAAACTCCACAAGAAATATTAATGCTGAGAATTTTCTTGAATGTTTTATCCAAACCAACTGTCACATAATTTATATATAAATTTTAATACCATTTAATCAAAATTGTAATCAGTATCAAAATGCTTTAAGAGTCTGTCTTTCTAGTATACCTGTAAAGTGGTGAGATTGTGCCACATAAAATATTTATTTTTATTTTTGCTTTTATTTGAAACAGCTATTTTAATTTAAACAAATCCCACGTAGCATGATTCTGAAAAAATTCAGGGAGCATGTGGTCTCATATACAATACAGTAGTAATTTTTCATAGTTTTATGAACTGTATCCTACATGATAGGCCATTTTTATTATGTGAAAGTAAATCAGCCCACCAGAAAGATTGCTAAATCGATGCTATCTGTGAATATTACACCTACTGGACTTCATTTTATGTAATGGCACAAATCTGACTTTGCACTGAATACCTTTCTCACTTTCATCTCCTCTGCCTTAGTCAAAATGGCAACAGTACAAAAACTTTATCAACCTCAGAATTTATTAGCTATAATTAAGCTGTTGAATGAGTCTTAAAAAAAAATTTAAAAAAAATCATACTACTGTTAAGTGGACCAAGTTTGGTGAAGGAGAATGTGAGAGAATGATTAAAGAAGGAACAGCTCAAGAACATTGGGAATGATAACTTTCCACTTGAGAACTTTTTTATGTTTTACTGTAATTTGTTTGTGTTTTTGGGTTTTATTTTTTGTTTTGTTGTTTTTGGTTTTTTGCAAAAGAAAATAGTATTTACAGGTGGCTTCTTTTAAAATATAAAAATA
>NW_010141125.1:135528-148732 GCF_000699245.1 Pterocles gutturalis | reverse complement strand
GAATGTATATGAAATGTCAGATTTTATTGTATTTGCAGAGTATTAGCTTTGAAAATGAATAAAGAGAGCTGTTTGTAGTTTTAAAATGCCTTATTAGTATCAGTTAGATATTTTCTCTATTTTTGATGTACTTAGAGCTTTTTAAGTATAGACTTTAAAATGGCAGGACTTTTACAGTGTTTACATGCAAGTGCATTTTATAAGTGTCCTATATGTGTAAAATAGTATTTCGAACGGGAAAATGCTGGCTAAAGTAGCAGGCTGAGCGTTTTCCTGGTTCCCACGATGATGCCTTCATTGCTAGACTACAGTTTAGTATTGCTTTGTATCATGAGGCCAAGAAATTCCATGTTGTTTGTAAATAGAATAAATGAAAGGCAATAAAAAATTTATTGATCAAAAACCCTTTGTTTGGCCCATAGTTTGTTGAACCAAATTGTTTCTCTAAGTCCAGAATTCCTTAGATGACTCCATTCTCTTAACAACCAGTTATTAATAATCACATCCATCATTAATAGTTGCTTTAATGCTTGCACCTGGGGAGGTACTAATGCTTAATAGCAGTCAGATACTGATGCTGTGCACTGACTGTTGTTCCAGAAATCTTCTACCCAGTTCCAAAACTGTTCATTGTTTTTTGTTTTCCAATTTTCCTTCATCGACTGCTACTAACCATTAGTCGTTAGTTGTATTTTATCTCTATTTCTCCTGTTAACCGGTTTTGTGGGAGCGGGCTTCTCCTTCACGTGTCCAAATCATGATGGAGGGCTGTCATGATTTTATTGCATTCTGTAGATGGTGTCGATCAGTATGTCAGAATTAAACATGCTTGGTTTTTTTTATTAGTTGTGATTAGTTTTCATGTTGTCATTAAGCCGTCACTAGCTGGAACTAATCTCTTCTCTATCTTTTCTTTCTTTTTTTTTTTTTTTTGTTTTTTTGTTTTTTTTGTTTTGGTTTTTTTTTTGTTTGTTTCTAACCACCCAGCCGCCACCGGCAACTAACCTATGACCTTCTGACCTCTGAACTCTTCACCCAATGATGACCTGACCATGCCTGCCTGCTGATCAGTTAACTGGTAAACGCCTTTGCTTGCCTGTCTTCAGTGCAGCGAGCTGGGGCACTTGTCCGTTCGTCTTACCATCTAACAAAACAGACAAAGAAATTGTTGTCCTCCAACTCCACTTTTTGTTGTTCTCCTGTTTGGGTGAAAGTGGTTCTAGAACCTGCACTGAATAGTAGTAAAGCAATAAGGTCCAACTCATCCCTCCGCACTGATCATCCTCTAGTGTCCTGCCCCAAGCGAACGGTAAGGAGGCCTCGCACGAGATGGAGACAGATGTCCCTTAACTACCCGATGACAGAGGCAGTTACTGTGAGAGACTTCTATGAATATTTTTCTTCTCAAAAAAAAAAAAAAAAAGTCAAAGCTCTCTCTGAATGTACTGTGTGATGATGCATCATGCATGAACCTTTGGTCAGGGATGTCATTGGGGAAGGGATTCCAAAAAGTATTCAAAATTTGATATGCTGTTTAGTCACTACCAGTGCCCTCAAAGGGCAGATGTTGCAGCCTTTTTTCTATTGCCTGCCAAATTGGACGTTTTAAAGGAAAGTGTGCCATGAAATGCAGATTACGATGACTTTTCAGAACTATGTTAATGCAGAGAACAAAACAGCAACACTATTAAAGCAAAATCTGAGTTTAAATTATTTTAACCATATTTTAATCTCCTCGGAAGATTACATGAGAACAAGGTACATGCATTATGTGTCACATTACTGGGCAAACTGTTCAAATATTTTTTTTAAACCTCCCTGTATAGAAAAAATTTCATTAAGGATGTAAAAGCCATGCTTGCCTATTTGCTGTATACATGTAATGAAATTGTAGATAAAAGTGTAGTGCATTGAAACAAAATGAACAAAAAAGTAGATACTTTTACTATACAAGGGTGCTGGTGCAGAAAAAAATATATTTTTGGAAATGTAGCATTTTATACTTTCAAGTGTTATAAAAAAAGAAAAAAGAACAAAGAAACCCTTTATTTCATTAAATGATTTTTTCTGGTGGTTGTCGAGAAACAAAAGACCAAAAGAGCCTTTTAGTCTTTCTTTTTTATTTTTTAAGTATTGGAATAAGTCTAAAGAAAAGGAAGTGCCTTATTTTCTTCATGGTCATTTAGTCAAATGTCTTGTATAATCAGCTTCTCCCTCAGACAAGTTACTGCATGCCACTCAGTCGCCCAGTATGTGAAAGAAGCTGTGAGGAAAGACAAATGATGAGTTGACCATATTAATTACCTGATTTTTGCCATACTAGTGTGATGTGACTTTGCCAAAATCTCATTATGTAAAATATTTGCTAAGTTTTTCGTCAAAGCAGCCCATCGTTATTTCAGCCACTCTACCTTTTAAGTCATAGCAAATGCCGTACTTGTGCAATGTAAACCAAAGGGTTCTGCGACACAGACTTGTCTCATGCTACATGGGACTGTTAGCTGACAAACGTTTGTAGAGCTGGAAGTATGTCATTTTTGTTCGAGGATGGAGAGGAGTTTTCTTGGTTTTGGTTGGAGTAAATATCCATCAAATATAGTAGGCTTCGGCGTCACCCAGAAAACTGGTGTTCTGTGGATAACGACAATGAAAGTGCGTAGCTAGTTTTCAGTTGTAGCCTGAGCATGTCTCCGGTTTTCACAAGCAGCTCCTGCTGTGGCAAGCAGCATGCGAGTTATTTATTTTTCAGCTCTTCTTTGACTGTTGTTAGATGTGCCCACTGGCTTTTCTGCATGAGATAAGCAGGAGAGGGACATCAGCTAATTGTTTGAAGTCCAGCTATACTTTATTTTTGACCTTTATTTCCGCCTGAGATTCATATAGCCGGGCAATTGCAAGAGCTGAAACTGTTTGAACGCACAGTATTTAATTCGGAAAACATTTAAGTATTACTTCGTGTGGGGCGCAGTACTAAACTTGGCAAATATCAGGTGATAACTTTATTCCCCTCTTGTCAACTTAATCTCCTCCTGCAAATCTTCACAGCTTCCAAATGAAAGGTCAATAGTAAGCTAAGAGGGCTTACCTTTTTAAGCACCTGCATGGTGACCTCATCTTACATCTTGTCTCACCTGGAAATAATTATCAGTTTATTTACTATGCAATAGACATTCATCCTTTCGTATTCAGCTAGCTTTTCGTTTATGGTGCCACCGGCTTTGTCTTCCTGTTACACATACCGTTGTGTTGATTTTACTTACAGTATATGCTGTGCCATTTTGATTTTATTTTGGTTGGTTGGTTGAATAAACTTGCGACACTCGAACATTTGAAGAGAGATTTGCTAAAACAGTACCAGTATTTGATCCAGTTTCATCTCAACTATGATAAAACTTGGACATTTTACACGTTTATCAAAGGTCTCTTACTGGGGGGGATGGGAAGTGTATGGAATAGATGTGTGACATGTGAAAGTAATGTTTGCTCTGAACAAACTTCTGAAAACTTAGTTGACAAAATTTTGGATCAACTTAAAAAAAAAAAGCATGACTTTTGAAATCTCTGAATGCCTTGGTTCTCAGTATTATCATTCTTTAATGACTTTTTCTTTATTAAATAAGTAGTTTTAAGACTTCTTTCTGACAGTATTATGTAATTTTTTTAGAGTGGGTAGATGGGAGTGTCGCTTGTATGTAACCGTACAGATGACATGTATTTGTCTATTCTTTATTATCTTAGTAGTTTCATGCTATATATGTACCATAACCAACCTATTGCCTATGAGAAACATGTAAGATAATGTATTTACAGCCATTGTTACAAGTTTATAATGTATTTTTCTATCTTGTTTTATATGTATGTTATATAACATTCAAAAGAATTTTTTTCCTGATTGAGAAAAAAGGATACAAAATGCAAAACCCACGATTTTGATAACTGAGAAATTGCCAATTGTTTTGCAGTACTTTATTATATTGGGAGTGTTGTCTTTCTTGGGCTTTTAGTTAGCTACTGGATGAATACATTAGACATATTTGGGTTTTAGTTGGGTTTTTACATAGCTTGCATTTTAATTCTTTGGTTCTTTGCTGTTTCTATTAACCCATAGCATTATTTTAATAAATGTTATAATACCAACCTACTAACTCTGGACTATGTCTGTTTATTAACCATTATGTGTTTAATTAAAATAAACAAATAAAGACGGAAGAATGTAAAGTCTTGAGTTACTGGACTAACCCTGAAGAACGTGACCACAGATAACACAACGTGACTTGTTTTTATGTTGTTTGTCGGCTGACATTCTGCACACTACTATTAAGTTGGCTTTGGTCATTCTGGCCTTTTACCTTGGGGAATAGGAGCCAGTAGAAATGGGAACAAAGTAGCATTTTTTGAGGCATTCTTGTAGAGTCTTGCCACTTGCCTTTCAGCATCTGCATTACTAATTCCACACTTTCTTTTTCCTTCTCTAAAATAATTGCTGTCGGCTCACAGCAAAAGAGCAAAGATGCCAGTGTATTGGTAAACCGTGACAGTGTACGGAAACCAGTTTGATTCTTTGTTGAACCATTCAGAGGTTGCAGTTCATCTCATAGTAATTTGTGATTTGTTGGTTTTGGCACCTGATTCACTGTTGCATCATGAGATATTTCTAAGCACAAAATGCTTCTAGATGGAATCGCCATACATTGACATACAAAATCTGGCAGTTTTCCTTGACAAAAGTGCCTTATTTTCTTCATGCCACACTCTTTTCAAGTAACTTTTTTTTTTTTTTACTACTTCTATAGTCTATCAGTATTGCCTAGCTCAGGGGAGTACAATTTCTGTAAGCCAAAGGACAAACTCCATCATTTCCTAATGACTGCAAAAAGTACCAAAATATACCTTTCGCTAAATTACCAAGCAACAGCCATTTCAAATTGCACGGCTGCCTTTACGTGATCTCTGTCCCTGTGGATGACTGTAGCAACATGAATGCAGGGAATTGAAATGGTGAAGATGCTGTTTGGAATGTGCATCTATGCAAATAATAATATTTTTACAGAAATGTTTCTCTTTTGTAAAGTTTCTGCTTTCTGAGGTTCCTTTACATATCCTGGGTTGTCCTCCTAGATTTGTAATCTGAAGTGGACAGTAGTTACAGCTAACGTAGAGGGAGATCCTCATGTAGATCACTCTTCAGATATCAACAGGTTTTGTGAAAGCCCAGGTTTTTTTCCTGTAGATAGTAAAAATTCAAATGAGGAGTCTCTGCATCTGTTCAAATGCCTTCTTTAAGTTATAATGTTTCAAGCTACGTATCTTGAAATCCATGCAATATAAAACTTTAATTTTAAAAAGTTCTCAGAGTACTGGTAGTAATTAAAATAGAATGCATCTTTATTTTATGAAGGAAGAATAGTCTAGCTCTGATGAGGATGTTTGCTAGTTTTTTAATGGCATGGAGCTCTTTGTTTTACAAAAATGTATAGGTACAGCTGAAATATCAATGCATTTAGAATAGTTTCACTTGTACAGAAATTTTTTTAATAAATATAATAATAATAATAAAAATAATAAATCATGAATATGTGACTATGCTAAAAGTCAGCCACAGGCAGATGATTAAAAAATGAGGCATTTACAACAGATAACGTCAGGACCTTTTGACTGGATAATGGCACAAATGTCCTTTGAGAACCAATAATTTGTATTCCTAAAGAATTTTATCAGAGGCACACATTTGAACTTGGTAAAGTACTCTCTCCAGTATGGGTGAAACTATTCAGATGGGATAGAAGAATAGGATTTATATTGAAGAATACTTCTATTCCCAGGACTACTGCTTTTCTGTAATATTTTTTATTATTTTGTATTTTTATTAGATATGAACTACTGTCATACTTTGTCCACAGTGCATTTTCATCTCATTCTTCATTTTATGCAGTAGGGAGAGTTGCTGTAAGTTTTGAAGTACTTTAAAGCTGAAGGACAGCGAAAAAAAGGAAAACTCAAAGTTTTTTTACTAAGAATTGTTGTCCACCAAATGCATTTCTCAGTTTACCTAAGTGCCTGTCTGAAAAATTAACTATTTCATACTTTGCCTGCTTATAGGAAAGCCAAGCTATTTTTAGAACTGAAGCTGAGGATGGCTTCGGTGTTGCTACGTCACTGAAGCTAGGTTGTTCTTTGTTATTATTCTGGGGTTAAATTACCCTAACATTTTGAAAGATCATACATTCAAGTCAATTAGAGAGTTGCTGTTCCATCCAATAAAGTGGGATTTATCTGAGGGTCTTTTTTTTTTCCCTTTTTTTCAGTAGGTCAGAATATAAACCAAAACATCATAGAGCCTTTCAAAATAAAATTGAGCAATGCTATTCACTTCTTAACAGTGATCTGCTGTACTTTGGTACAACAAATTTGGTGTCTCAGAGTAATTCTTTTTGTGTTATCAATGCAGAATATATTTCATAAAGAGTCTTCAGGGACTTCTTTCAAATATTTTTAATGAAGATATGTTCAGTGTATACTGACAGTACTGATAACTTCATTTGAACATGTCTTCATGTCCAAAATCTGCATGTAACAAAAGGTTTATTCCCAGATTGTATTCTTTGAGGGACCACTGAAAAGGTTTCTGCCCTGAAAACGCAGGGAAACATTGAAGTGTGTTGCCATCCGTTAAGAAATTGCTTTAACCTGGGGGGAAACGCGAGTATGTGAAACCGAATTCTTTGTGTCTGGGTAAAAATAGCAGTCATAAATAGCACAGTATACAGAATGGAATCTGAGTAACACATTCCTAGGGTTGAAAGTACATAATTGTTATTGGAATGTCTATTTTGTTTTTAATACATTTGATATCTTTTTCTAAAACACTATTAATGGAATACTGTCCAAATAACACATGAACCAGAACATTAACACATGGTAATCAATGTTGAATCAAACTGGTTAACAAAAGTACAGTGCTCTTCCTTCTATGTGCCTGCGTACTAATTGCAGGTGGTGTGGTTCTGCATAGGAGGTGGGTGTTAGGCACAGCAGGTTGCGGTGCTGCAGTTTCTTGGTGCCAGCAGTTCGGATGTCCGTCTTTGACAGCAGACTAACTGGGAGGAATCTGACTCCCAAAGCAAAGATTAACTGAGATCTGAAACCTTTAGAAGAATTAATTGAAAAAAACAGCAACAGCAAAACAACACCTAGACACATATGCTTTGACTTGTATTATGGCAGTTTGTGTGAAACATTTAAGGTTTTGTTTGTGCAAAATAATGTATTCGGAGGGGGAAAACAAACATGGACATTGCCAAAACACATGTAAATAAAACACCATTTATGACTGTACATTATGTGCAATAAAGTAACTGGAAAAAGTGCATGTACTTTATCCTCAAAAGCAAACTGACAGCTCTCAAAGCTGTAGCTATAGTTTTATTTTCAGAAAAGTTAAATTTTATTCTGTATCGAAACAGCAGAATAAAGAATGTACATTTCTCACACTTCAATTTTCATTAATGCTTTTAGCAGTGTTTTGAAAGATGTTAATTGTCGGAGAGGCTTAAATTTCCTGGTAATCTGATTACGAGGGTGTGTTTTTGTTTAACAGTTGATTATTTCGTGTGCTGCTGTTGTTGTCTATAGCTGGAAATTAAGTAAGTATGCATTACATACCATAAACACGCAATACACCTTTTGAATATAGATATGTGGGTGCACCAATTCTACTCATTTCTTAAAGATGACCGGGTGATTTTAATGTTACTGTACTTCCATAATCATCCCTGTTACAATTATTTAGAGCAAATAAGGAAGAGGAGTACTACTTTGTAGTAAAGCTAAAAAACTGGTTTGGGGGGGAGGTTCTGGTTACTGTAGGAAATGAAGATGATAAATCTGCCACCCTACCTAGTATGAATCTAGTGAGAAACACGCTTTGCAGAAGAAATAAATCATGGTGTTTTGACATTAACATTTATGTGATGATGCCTGGTTATAGTTTGAGATAATTTCTTTAGCAAGGTATTCTTTGCTGAAAAGTCCTCCTACTTTAAACTGCTTAAATAAAAAAATTGTTTGCTTCAGAAATAAGTGTACAATAGATATGGTTAAATGTGTCGTCCTCAGGAGTCTGATACAACAGGGGAGAGGAGGCTAAATGCCAATGTTTAGATACACTTCCTCTCCTGTCACTGTGTCACTCTCTTGCACCTAGTCAGTAATCTCTGTTTATGATGACGTTCATGCTAGGAATTGCATTTCTTGGTCTACAAGTTGAAGTTAGATGTGGAATTTAATGGCTGGAAAATTTCTATTAACAGACTTTCACTGCTGTTGTACCAGCACTTTCTGCGTAAGTATTTTGGTATGTTTATGGAGGGTGGCCTAATGTTACTAGGTGTCTCCTGAATGTTTTTACTACAGTTACTGTCGTTCTCTTGAAGAAATACAAATTTAACCAGTATCTATATCAAAATAATGAAAGGTATTCATACCAAAGAGTGCAAAATGCAGTGCCTGGAATGAATGTTTTTCACTTTGACATTCAGGTCTACCAGCAAAAGTAGAAAGAGATATTATCCAATTATTTTCTCCGTATCCATATCAGGTTCTCAGTTAAAAATAGACACAGACAGCCAGTTCCTGTTGAGTTGAACTCTTCTAGAAATTATCTACCACAAATAACCAATAACTCCCCAAACTAGGCATTTTCAAGATTTTGTTATAAAATAGCATAGCATGTATTTGCCTTTTTAATGTCTGTCACTGCATTTTCAGACTGTTTTCATCTTCGGCAACAAACAAGGTTGGCTAGTTTGAATAGTGAACTGGATAAACTGAGAGGTGACGTTCGAGGAAAAAACGCCAAATGGGGACACACCTCTCAACATGCTGTCATTTCAGCAGCTCGGCAGTAATGAAGGTGTTTTCTCTGAATCTCATACATTTGTAAACCCTTAGGCAGGTAAGAGGCCAAGCAGAGAAATGCCTTTTGTTAGTGGGACCTTTGCAGAATAAATTCTGTCCATTTTCAGTTCACTGGGGGTGGCTTTTCTGAAACGGTTGGTGCTTCCCCTGCGCCTGGGAAGATCCCAGGTCCTCCTGCCATAGGTCGGTCACTCAGCAAGCAGTTGCCTCAGTGTTGCTTCTGGTTTGCTTTCATAGTCTCTTAAAACCTTGTCTTTTGTATCCAGATCTTTTTGTATCATGAAAGATGTGTCAGCCTCTACCTTGTAGGGCAGTGTTTCAAAGGAGTATTTTTAAAATTGAAGTTATTACAGTAAAAAGGTGGGTTGTGTGAGCAAGGATATTATGGGAAAGGTTACTATAAAATAAAGATACTAGGATCGCTATTTTGGAGTCTTGCTGTATTATGTGCATTAAAATTGCACAAGTAATAATAGCGTAATATTTGCTTGTTAGTTGTGTACACCTTCCCAACTATGATTTCCGGATTCTGTTGTTTGATAATTTATAACAATGGACAAGATGGTTTTCGTGGGGCTAAGAATGTACCTTGTACAGTTCAGAGGTAGTGAAAGGACAAGATTCTGCAAATCGCTCCCATGTCTGTGCCTTTTCAGGGAGCACAGCCCTTTTTAAAGAAAGGTTTTAAGGTCTTGGCCTCAGCTGTTAGGTCATACGTGCTAAAACTGTGACGGAGGGAGCACAGTTTATTTGCTAGCTTACCTGCTAATCTCCAAAAGTTTAAACATCTGTTACCAATTCTGAGATGTTACTGCGTGTTAATTGCCATGGCAGAATCCACATCTGATTTTGAACACTGGTGTAATGTGGAGACCTTCATGTGCATGCTCCTCTAGTAAATCCCTGGGTCATTTCCTAGAGAATGGATGCAGTACTGCAGAGGGGGTCCCAGGGCCATTGCTTGCGTGCCTTGTGTGACTTTTCCCATATAACCTTAGTGATGAGACAATTTTGATTCTTTCCCTGAAAGGCAGTGAATGAAGCAGATGTTCAGCTTTGTTTCTCAGAGAAAATAGGAAATGTATACCTATCTGGACTGAGAGATGGTAAAGAATAACAGTAATGTCAGAGCTTTGAATCCTGTCCTGAACAGATGAATAAAATTCCTTTGGACTTTATATGAGCCAGGAGGAGGAGACCAACCTGAACAAGAGCAGCATTGTCAAGAAGCCCGTGCTATGTTGACAAGTTCATCAGAGACTGTAGGCTGGAATTTTAAGTGAAGAAGATTGAAATTGCCTCAGTCCTTGAAGAGCTGATTTGCCATATCTTTTTTGGGGGGAAAATTCCTGTCCTCTCCCAGAACTCTTTGGTGTTCACAGAGCCTGCTGAGGAGTCCAGCACACAGATATTCTCCCTGATAAAGCTTTGTGTGCTGAGGTTGAACAGCTTTGAGCTTTTTGACCATAGCAATCCTGATATCGTTAGAATACAGTGATGGGTTAAGACACGATGCCCTTTACAAATCTAGATCTACTATAATACACAGTACATGCAAGGAGCTGGAAAAAGATGCAGTGAGGCTGCACTCTGTGTTACTGTTAAACAAATGTACGCGAGTGTTGCTGGATGTAGGAGAGGATACATGTGACATACACCATCTCCATTTGAGAGTTGAACCTAAAAATCAGGTGGCTTTTTTTAAATCCACATCCAGGTGCTGGATGTTGCCTTTTGTTTGTTAGTGTGGCTCTTCCTCGACACAAAAGTTAGCATACAAACACCAGATCTCCTCTGCAATCACCTGAGGTCCTGGGTGTTCAACTCGCAGGCTACTGTATGATTTTTGAAACCAAAATGCCTTAAAATAATTAACTTTGGTGCAAGAACAACAACATTTGCAGCCTCAGGCTTGTGGCTGTGAATGGTTCCATTTGGGATGCTGGTTTTGCAGTGAGCTTTCAGCTTGCTTCTGAAGGAAAAAGATAAATGCTGTTTGTGAGAAACAGAGCTTTGGGTTTCTTGAGCAAGATCCAGCGCTAGCAGGGAGGTATGAAACAGAAGCACCTCCTCAGCCATACCACTAGTCCCAGCAAAGCCCAATATTAGCTGATTTATCCTTGGTCACGCTCAACCACAAGTCAGCTGGCAGCCAAACGCTTTTGGCCAGCCTCAGTATAGAGGAAGGTGGAGAAGTGGGGATTTAGCTCCTCAGTCAAGACTCTTCCAAGATTTTATCTCAGTGAAGTCAACAACTACATTTCATTTAATTATCGTGTACATCATGGTGATAACAATATGTTCTTTTAATGAAGTAGGACTTTCACCTGCTCTGAATTTTTATTCAGACTTCTCTGTGTGAGGTAAGCTTGAAATAAATTATATCTACTCTGACAAGGGGCTGGTTTAAAACAAAAGTGAAACCCAGGAATGAAATAATCAAACTTCTGACTCCTTTTTTAGGAGGGAGGGAAGCAGTGAATAATGTTGCCTTAGAGCAGTTTCTCCCTTTTCCCCTTGCCGTTTGCTGTCAGTAATCACTGAGAGCCAGACTTGACTCCTTTTGAGTCAAGCCTCACTGCAGATAGCAGGTTGGGAAAAGTAGAGCCCAGTTGCCAAGGCAAGAAAAAAGTTACATCAGTGGCTGGTGGCAACAGGAGAGTCCGGTTGTGCCGGTGAGTCAGCCGAACCACTGGCTCTGCTTGCTTATTCCAGCCACCCACAGGCATGTGCAGGCAGGGAAAATTCCTGGGTTTGATTGCCAGTGAGGAAAGGACCTGCTTATGCTGCCGCAGTAAACTCTTGTTTGCTCAGAGTAAAATCTCCTAGAATCACAGAATGGTTTGGGTTGGAAGGGACCTTAAAGATCATCATGTTCCAACCCCCCTGACACAGGAGGGATAACTGCCAAAATCCTGGGATGAAATACTTCTGCTTCATCCTTGATACGTTTTGCTCTTTTCATTGGGAGAAAAAGTAGTCATTTATGGGTTTGGGGTTGTTTTTCCCCAAATTTGATTACCAGCTTTGATGTGTCTATATTGGGAATAATGGCAAGGAATACAAGGTCTCTTGTCTGCACTGCTACCTATACCCTTGCATATAAATAGCGCTTTTGTTTCATGGGCTGGAATAATGTCTGAAGAGATGTACCACCAGTGCAGTAGCTCTTTTCCTGTGTACTGGATCTAATAGGGCTGCAGTACAAATAATACCACGTATGCTTTGCTTTTAGGCTGAAACTCACTCTGTGCAGAGGTCTAGCCCAGGGCAGAGGCCCACTTAAATCCTGCTAAATCCTCAGACAGGCCTTCCAGGTTCCCCCGCGATGGGTACAGGGATCCAGAGGGGTTTGCATTCTGTTCCTGGTAAAGGCACGTAAATAATCCCTTTATGACTCAGGTGTGTCTTGAAATGTGCAACCTGATGGCAGACAGTTCTACTTTATTATGCGGATACTTGTCCTGAACAACATGGCTGGAAAGTCATGAAATATTAATGGCCATGCAAATCTTCTCCTCTGTATCACAAGCTTCTCTGTGTTCCTGACCCCTGATTTCCTTTAATCATCTCCTGGGTGTGTGGTCTGTTACTATTCTGAGATATCTTCTGAACAGGGACAAAGTAATGACTTGATCCCTGCCTACTGCAAGGATCTTTCTGAAAAGAAAATGGGATAATTTGAGAGACGCTTCCTCCTTGCATTAAAACCAGCTCCACCTGCTTGCTTCACAAGGTTTCTCTTTAGGTGGCCTGAATGCAGACCTACAGTGTTTGGTGGTTTTTTTCATGACAGTAAAAACAGGATTGTTGGATCTCTTAAATCATCACCTGCTCCTCCATAGATTAAATACAGTTTCTGGTCAGATGTTTTCTCCCATCCTCTCCTACGGATTTTGCTTCAGGCATCCTTATAAATGAGCTGCAATCCCAACCCCCAGACATTTTATTGTGATTTGTTACAGGAAGGCCCAAAGATCTTCCAACCAGCAGCTGCAGTGCTTGTTCTAGGGTTATCTTATCCCTCTCCCTAATAATTAGAGGCTGAATTAATGCCTGAAACATTATGTTTTTTAAGAACCAGGGCATGTATTCTGGGCAGAAATCTTCTTTCCTTTCTCTACCCATTCTCTAACATCCCAAATACTAAAAATAACGATGTTACCATCGTGGGGAAGTATTCAGTGCTTCCTAGCTCCCTGCCAAACAGAGGAGAGGTCGGTGGTTTGGTGCCATGCGGGTCTGACAACCAGAGGAAAAGCAGCTGCACAAGCAATACGGCTGGGGG
>NW_010141125.1:133614-135509 GCF_000699245.1 Pterocles gutturalis | reverse complement strand
ATACGGGAGCGATTTCAGTGAGCCAGCGTGATGGAAGCATAGACACGAGCAGGTATTTTTACAAGTGAGTGCGACACAAGGGCAATGATGACCACACAGTTTAATACAAGGTCATTAAATGTTGACCTACAAGTGGTTCTGATTTCTGGAGCAATTTTGCCCAAGTGCAGGAGTCAGCAGTGCAGTACCAAAGCCAGTGCTTTTTAAGTGGAGGTTTCATATAGATAAGGAGGTGAGAAGACTAGCTAAGGTCAAAACAGTCATTAGCAGAGCAGAGAAAAAGGAGCTGGGATACCACAGGTGTTTGCAATACCCTGCTTTGTTGCACCTGGGATGAAACAGAGGAGCCTTGCTGGGGCTCTGCTCTTTGGTCCTCAGTCCCTCCACTTCTGGGAATCAGGTGTCAGCCTGGGAGGGATCCACACCCTGACATTTAAATGTACGAAGATATCTACCTCACCCTTGATTTCAGTCAGCAGGTAGGTGCCTATATGTCTGTAAGGGCATAGGTGTCTGCCAGCCACCACTTTTCAGACTTCCAATGCCATTTGTATTTTCCCAGCCCTTTCCTCTTGCCTCTGTTTGCGTTCTAACTGCCCAAACTTGTTGTTCTTAATTTTTCTTTCTTTCACACTTTTCTTGGAGATTTTTTTCTTCTGAAATGACCTTGGCAACAGCAGGGTCCTGTGAGAAAGGCAGACCCCCAGCTTGGCTCACACAATGACAGCTGTGAAGCACCGTTATTCTTCACCTTCAACCCTGGCAGCCTCCGACCCAGGGACCACCCGGGACTTGACTGTGCCCCTCGCCCTGTGGGGTGGAAAGCTGACGTGACACCAGCTGGTCAGCCGGCACAGAGAATCCAGAGCATCCCTCCCGGCCCTTCTGCAGCGCAGCGGTGTCTTGCCACAAAACGTGTCTGAACGATGGTAAGGAGTCCAGCTCCAGGTATGGCCCTCCCTTAGCTTGCAAAGGTGGCAATTGCTCCCTCTGGTTTTGGAAAGAGATGAGCTCTGATCAGCTGGAAGGAGCAGTGAGTAATCCTCATCTACGTGGCATTGTAACTGAGCTGTGAGTCACCCCAATGAGCAGTCCCAAAAGTGCTGACCTGCCATCTCAGGCTTCTTCATTTGAGACTCCAAGTTAACCTGCAGCCTTGCAGTGCCTCAGTGCCACATTTTGGGCAGAGAAGGCCCAGGGACAGTGGCTTTAATGCAAACCTTATTAGTTTTTGTGGTATGCATCTATGACCAAGCACTCAGCATAAGTAATTAGGAAGCTTTCTGTATTTTTTCTGTATTTGGCATTTCCCTCTAAAGATGCAGAAATTGTTTTTATTTGAATAACCCTTCCTTAGCCCTCACCATGAGGATTTCAGCTGCAGTTCACTCTTGTCTTGCACGCATAGACCTGGCCAGCTAGAGGTGGTGTGCAGCACCGGGCGGAGAAGCGCGTGGCCCTGTGTTCCTGGGGACAGCACGAGGAATGCCAGCCCCTCTGTCCTCCCTGCTCTCCCCCATGCCCACACTGCAGGGCGGGACAGTCACCATCCCACCGCTTCAAAGGCCGCTCTGCCACCTTCTGCTCCCCTGAGTGCCATGTCCTCAATGTCCTTGTTTGCCTTTAAGCTCCACCTGTGGTACTGGGATTATGAAAGCTGTTTGCCCCTGGTTTGAATGCAAGGCATGGGTTGGATTTGCACCCCTGGCTGTTTTCAGCAGCTTCCCCTGCGTGCACAGCGCTATTTAAAGTGAAAGCACTTTGATTTGGAAAGGGTGAGGATGAAGGTGAAGGCTAATAATGGAAGTTTATAAATGCAGCTGACATTCTAGCACTCTGTGTCTTTCATGCCATCCTTCATTTACTCTCCCAGCACTCTCTCCTTGTCTTTTAGT
>NW_010141125.1:121285-133583 GCF_000699245.1 Pterocles gutturalis | reverse complement strand
TGTCTTTTAGGTCCCGTTTGTTTCCCCCCCCCCACCCCCCCGTGAGCATAGTGCTGCTGAGACTAACTGGGGTCGCCGAGTTTGTTCCATTTACATGCCTACAGGTATAGTGTGGGATGTTATTTTAACCCTGCAAGTGAAATGATCCATGAAACCTTCACAGTGAACTGTGCTAAGGGGACAGACTTTCATAATCTGCGGATTATACTGGAAATAGTTTCAGGTGTTAAGAACTTCGAGCTCTTATAGCTCACGGCTTTTAAAAAAACCTCCTATAATTAAGAGCTCTTAATATAGACCCATCCACGTAACAAGGGTCTGGGCTTCTCAGCTAGGCTCCATCCCCCATCAGCTACAGGAGATGGGCAGCTCTAAGGGCGATTCGTCCTAGGTTAGGAGAAAAGCCTACTACAAACAGGGGCAATTGTTTTCCTCCTCTGTTACCCGCCTGGGCTCCCCATGTAGTTGGCTTGGCTGGATGAGAGCCCTTCAAACAGCAAAACCTGTATGAAGTGAGTGTGTAACCGCTCTCGAAGCCTGTGGCAGGCAAGGCAAACAAGAAGATCCTAGTCCGGTCCCACAGCCTCGGAATGGGACTGTCCCTCCTCTTCTGTCCCCAACACTTCTCTGCCCCTCCTGCCTCTGCCTTACAGACTGGAACCCATCAGGAGGTGTGCAACAGTGTGCACACAAAGCTAGATGGTTTCCACTGAAGCCTCACGTGTTTGTGAAGCTGACCTTCCCCGATGCGGCTCTCTCATTGCCCTTCAGGTCCCTCTTTCCTACAACTCAAGAACAGGGAGAACTCGCTGCCCCAAAATCCTCATCAAAAAGCACTTGCTCAGAGGAAGGCAAAACAACGTCAGCTCTGCAGCTGAACTCATACTAGAGGAATTATTTCAAGAAGTCTGGACATTTCTTCTACTTTTCATTTATTATTAGAGTCTGAGAGGAAGAAAAATAACTCATTAAACAATCAGCAGTTCATAAGATGTTACTGCGATTAAGTCTCAGGGAAACACATGAGGCTTCACAAATGGCTATTAAGTCTTATCTAACCAGTGAAATCATTGTACATAGGAAAGTGAAACTTAATCCAACTGCTCTGTCTCTGTAGCTGCTGCTCAAGGGGAAACGAATTCAGATCCACCATCCTCTGAGTACTAGGTTCAACACCAGCTCCCTCTGATCAGAGGGAAAGGAGCAGTTTCATCCCATAGCTTCTGCAGTCTGTCCCATGCTTATCTATTCCCTGGTGGCCAGATATCAGAGCAGAGCAGTTAGAGGAGCACCCTTCCAGGGGCTGGGAAGCCAAGTGCCCCACCGTGAGACCCTTCTCCCTTCCTCCTTGCTGCGGGCAGTTTGCAGGTGCTTTCTTTCCCAGATGGGAGTTGCCCGTACCCAGACTTGAGATAAAAGTTTGAAAAAGTTGAATTTCTCTCTTAGCCCAGATTTGTATTCTTGCACTAGTCAGCAATGAGGCGGTACGGTGCTGTTCGGTCAAACTTGCCCTTCGGAAAGCCCCTGCTCTCTCTCCAGCATTGGACATGTGGGGTACTTGCCTCCTAACCACGCTGCTATGTGGTGGGGTGGTTTGGTTTTGTTGAGAAGCCCAAGCTCACCAACAGCCGTGTTTCTCCCCCCCATACTTTGCTTTCTGAACCTCTGCTGTTTGCTTGTGATATGTGCACTGATGATCCTGTGTGGGAAATAACTTTCAAAACATCATAAAGACGTTTCTGGGAGCAGTGGAGTCTTCAAAGGAAAATTCTTGGGAAGCTGGAAATATGGTGGGAGGGAAAATATAATCTTTCTCTCATTTCAGATGAACTTCTGCCTTCCTTGAAATCCCTGTGAATTTCAAAGCCTTTGATAGTCATGAAACATCAGAGGAGCTTTTATGCTAAGCAAAACCTGTGTGAAAGCAGCCCTGCTTCTGATCCCGCCAGGAGCTGCTGCACGCCCCGTTCCTCCTCCTGATGTTTGTCATCCCCTCCGTCGATGCGGTCGATCTGCTTTGATTTGGGTGGTCGTGGCTGTGACCTTACTGTGCCGTGAAGGAGGATGCTGGAGCAAAACCCAGGGCCACCCTGGGTGCTCTCCTGCGGGGCAGCCTGGCTGGGCTCCGTGCCCTGGGGTGCTGAGCCTGCAGCAGAGCACCCAGCAACGCTTGCCTTGGTCCCAGCCTCCCTCCCAGGGTCAGCATCAGGCGGAGAGGACATGGCAAGGGGCTCTCCTGGGAGAGCTCTGATGGCACCAGGCATGGGTGGTAGATTCATAGGCAGCTACAAATCGCTGCGAATGCAGGTTACTGGAAGGACAGCATGAGCACCACGTGCTGCTTCCTGGGACAGGTACAGCCGGTGGGATGGGGCGGGGAATTTCTTCCCCATAGCACAACCAGCAACAGGAGCCTGCCGTCCTGACACTGCCAGCAGGCTGCCGGTGAGGCACAGTCTGCAGCACGCAGAGCTGCAGGTGTGACACAGCCGCTGTCTTGAGCGTGGAGGTGCCATTGCCAGGTTAGACTTAAGTCATCCCTCCCAAATGCAGGCTTGTTTGTATTTCACCCGCCCATCTAATTGATTCACATCCAGATGTATCTGATCCACGGTTTTGGGAGTGTACACAAGGGCTTGCCACGCTTCTCTCTTGTCCTTCACAGTATCCATTGCCTTGCAGCCCCCAGGTTTCCCATCCCAATGTATTTCCCCTGCCCCCTCCTGCTGCTGCTTTGCACCGTGCCGCTTCTCAGGAGCTAGTTTGCCTTGCTCCCGCATGCTTCTTGCCTGTAGCTACAGCTTTTCTCTCCAGCAGGTACCTCAGTTACTCTTAAACAAGCTGAAGAAGTATCGGACAATGCAACGTGTTCCACAGAAGTGGAGCTTATGCTTTCTGCTGGAGCGGTGTTGAGAAGTAAATTCCTCTTGATGTGAACCGAATGTAAGTTTTGAACATGTGATTGGCACAAAGTATACAGACAGTGGCTTTCTGCAAGGATAAGCTGAACTAAGGAGTGGGGCAAGATGAAGCTTTTTTTAAGTTTGTTTTGTTTTTTTATTTTTTAAATTACCTTGGCTGAGTTCCTGCCTTTGAGCAAGGGTGGTGAGGTCCCAGGCAGGTGTGGTGCACACCACAGCTATACAGGGACGTAGGCAGAGCCGTGCAGCATGTCAAGGGTGACCAAAGACCTTCCTGACTTTTTGTTAGATAAACCACAGAAGGACAGTGTTATGACTAGAGTTATACGGACCAAGGTCAGGGTATGAATTTGTGACTGAGGCAGAAGCCTGTAAAATAAAGCAACAGCATTGTCCGGTTCTTCACCTGACTAATGAAGCATGACTCAGTAATGCTGATCGTCGCTGCCAAACACAAATTTAACATTCCCACCCTGCTGTGTTTATCAAGCTGGCCCCCTCCAAAATGGACTCGCTTCTGCAGAGCCAGCAGATGTGACTAAGCAGTTAGCCAAAGGCCACACAGAGGAGGAGAGCATCAGCTCAAATTCATCCCCACCCCTTCTATGTCAATGTGCAATGGGTTTCTGATGGAACTGTGTTTGAAACGTGATGCACTGGTCTCAACCGAGCGCAGAACCAGTCCAGCTACCTAACATAGGTACAGTTACAGCAGTACAGCTACCTTCATATCATGCTATTGTTACTGAAAGTTTTGCTAAATAAGATTTTTTTAAAGTGTATGATAAAAGCAGTATCAGAGGCAAGTGTGGCAAGGATAGAGGATGGGAAATCATGCTGAAATCTGGCACTATGACAGGGTGGTTTGGAAGACAAATTCTTTAGAAGAAAGAAAGTAATTCAGTAAAGCTTTATTGTAAGCGAAGAAATGAAGATCTGTGGGCTCACAAGAAAGGCTCCAAGTGATCTGACCCAAATGTAAGGCAGATGAGGCTTTTGGAGCAATAAGCAGCAAGGCAAGGAGGAAAACCCAACATAATAAGGTGACAAAGTCCAATACCCGATTTAAGCCTATCTTCTTTTTCAGAAAAGAAAAACCCAATCTGAGCAAAGCTAAGAGGAAGGGAAAAATTAGATACAGAAGATAAAATGTTAGTCACCTTCCCCCTTTGAATTTTGCGAGAGCTAGCAGTTGAAGAGGTAAGACTTCACACCCACTGCCGAGCTCTGGGAGAGGGCAGGAGCAGCCCCTCTCCCTGCACACAGCTGCTCTGTCATTGCCAGGACTGGAGACATGGAAAATCACAGAATGACATTTCAGTTGCAAGGAAAAATGAAGCCTCTTTTTTTTTTTTTTTTTTTTTTCTTTCAGTCTAATGTAGTCATTTTCCTTCCTTTGCCATTCAAGAAAGGGATTTCAAAAGCAGGTGGAGCTAACCGGCCTCAGCACCCATTGGGACCGATGGTGAACATCTCTTGACTTCTGTGGGGCAGAGTTAAGGCAAAGCTGCTGCTGAAAGAACAGATGGTTGAAGACCCATCTTGCAACAAGTTTTAAGGAGGTTAGTTCCTCGCTGGAGCAAACATACATGTCTTCAAGTATTATGGGAGAGAGATGTGCATTGTCAAAGTTCAGGTTTTTTGACTTGCACCTTTTTCTCTCCAGATGCAACAGTTTGTCTCCAGTGGAAACGCTGTTGCATCCATAAAGCCACAGGGATATCTTGCAGCTCTGACAAGACAATAGATGCAGGCGATCTCTCCCCTCCCACCTCCCCAAAAAAATTTGATCAGAAATAATCAACAAACATCCCCACCTTCCCCATCCCCGTTTCCCTTCTCTGAATGCTTAAAGACCTGGGAACTTGGCACTGCTGGTGGGATTTCAAAACCCAGCCCAGGCTCAAGTGCCAGAATTGGGCTAAACAGCTGCTCTGTGCTGTCAGATCTACGCACTGCAATGATTTGTACGGCCCGTCGCTGAACCAGCTAGAGCCATTTGTTTAAAAAATAAAGAGACAGATAAATTCAACTCTTCCCCTTCTCCTAGCAAGCTGATATCATGTGCCTCTCTTAAAAATGGCTTGCTCCAGAATGCATTAGAGCTAAATTATCATTTATGTTTGTCACAGGGATTGCTAATGTGTAATGAGATTTTAGAGTTAATGTTTTGTACAAAGCACTTAGTGGAGCTGGGATGAAATTGGTTCAGGGTTCTGATGTGGTGTTTTAATTAAAGATATTTTCCAATCAGGGCCGAGCAAACGACTTGTCGGAAGATTTTGTACCCATCAGCCAATATACAATTGCAATGCTGGTCTCGCTTTCTGCTTTTGGGTTTTATTCAGGGAATTAGAGGAGAGAGCTGCTCCCAGTCTCATGCAGAAGAGCCTTTCTTAGCTGCAACCCTT
This sequence comes from Pterocles gutturalis, assembly GCF_000699245.1. Taxonomy (NCBI): domain Eukaryota; kingdom Metazoa; phylum Chordata; class Aves; order Pterocliformes; family Pteroclidae; genus Pterocles; species Pterocles gutturalis. Next base: position 128,251 of record NW_010141125.1, on the reverse strand, counting down.
ATAGGAGAAGAAGCACACATTTGATGCTCGGAAACTTTCACCTGGATGTCGATGGTCTGGTTCATCGCAGCGTGACGCTAGCCTTACGCTGCTTTGATTTTGTCAAACTTGCAACTACAGATGGGAGCAATACATGTACACAGACTGAGAGCAATGGCAAGGCAGGTCCTGCGGGGCGAGTCCGCAGCTCTTGTCTGTCATAGCAGGGTCCTGAGCTCTGGCTGCCAGCTCATCTTCCCTCTCCTGCTCTTCCGCTGAGCCCAGGAGCCAGGGAGGAGACAGGAAAATGGGTGATGTAGAGCCAGAAAAAGGAGAGGAAGGATTTCCAAAAACCATACCTGGCAAAACCAGCATGATGACGACTGAGTTTTCTCTGGCTTAAACAGTCTTTGGATGTATGATTCAATGCAAACACCAAATGCATGTTAACAGGCACGGCTTTTATTAATTGCTGGACAATAAGGGTCATTATTACCAAACCAACACTTTGTTTTCCTAGCTACCTCTGGTCCATGCAGGGAACTTCAGCCATCATCACGCCTTAACCTGGGGTATCTGCTTAAACCAACTCACAGAGCTGTAACCAAGCAGGAAGCGCAGCACATGGGGCTGGCTTCAGGCACAGGCAATGCAGCCTCTGGCAGAAAACCAGCTGCTGTCCTCGTCGTTGGCTTTGCCTGCCCTACAGCCCTGCGAAACCAAGCTGGGTGGAGGGCGGGCAGGGGGATGCAGGTAGTGGCTGCTGCTGGGAAGAGACAAGGGGGAGGAGTTGAACTTCCCAATCCTCCTCACACTTAACCTTCATCACCCTTCCCCTCCCACCCCCCAGCCATCAGAGCTGTGACCAAGTCCCCCCTTTGGCCCTCACCCCTGTTTTTTGCCCCACTCCCACCTCCCCAGGTGAGGAGGGGCACCAGCCCTGCAGCCTCCGGCAGCCCCTCTGGAGGCTGGGTCAGCTCCAAAACCAGCAGAACAGCGCTGCTGGAGACCCAGCCGGCGTGGGGGTGCAGCTGTGACACGGCAGCATCGTTAACTTCCATAATAAGACCGAGCTATAGCAAATCACCCTGGATTTGTACAGCTCCATGTTTGGTTTTGCAGCGTTCCTGACATAAACCCCTCTAGAGCTGTGTAGCTGTGAACCTTTTGGTAGTATGCATTGCATCCTGCTTGCTACGATAACAGAGACAAATCCTTCTTTATATGCTCATGATTTCAAATACATTTGGTGGGTTTGTTTGTTTGTTTTTCTAAGAAGAGCAAGGAGGAAGCTTTCATTTTATAGACAGTTTTAATACATGTGTATGAGTTTTTTTTTATATTTTTCTTTTGCAAATTTGCCCTTCTACGGGTTTCATGACTGGAAACAGATGAGCAGCAAGTAGGGATTTTAATCCTAAAAGTAAATTGTAACATAATCTGTTCATTTGGTGAACTCTCAGTCTGGAAATTCACCTGAGCTATGTAAAAGGATGCTGCTGAAGAGAATAGAGAGGTGAAGGTGAATTTTGCAGAAATAAATACTGTGTGTGGGATGCATGACTATGCTGGATATTGTAAGATTTTCTTTGCTTCCTTGCCAGTGCTTCCTGCGGTGTCGGAGGAGGAAAGCTTGAGAGGGATGTAGCAGGCAGAGCTGCGTGCAGGGATCACGCTTTCCCAGCACAGGAGAAGCTGAACATGAGGATGCACTCCAGGCACATGGACCTTGGGGTGGGACTCCTGAGGTGGTTTCAGAGAGCTGCTTGAGGGGAGGATTTTAGGCACTTATCAAATGTGAAATATGGACTGAATTTTCAGTGGGAACCTGCTAGGTACCCAGCATTGCTTGAAATTAGGCCATTCCTGAAGCTGTGGTGTAGCCAGTACCATCCATGCTGCTCGGCTGTGGCTCTGCTGGACCCATTCAGGCAAGGAGGTTCAGCTGTGACCATGTGCTCTCTTCTGAGCGCCCATATCTCATGATGCCTCCACTCCCAAGGGCTCATGTCTACATTTTGACCTCTGCTTCAGTCTTCAGTCACTGCTCGCTCCCATGTGGTGATTACTTCCCTCCTCTGCACTGGCTCTTTTGTTACAGCACACTTTGGTAGTTTTAGGTCCCAGAGCCAGAGCTTTTGGACCCTCCAGGTGCCTGGCCCTGAATCCTGCTACATGTTGGGGTGCCAGAGCTGTTCTGGAGGCTGCAGCCCTTGACTCTCCAGTGCCGCGCTGCTTTAGCACGTTTGGCTGTGCCCTTTGGCTGCCTTCACTTAGTGCCTTGACACGAGTTTTGATACTAAAAGCGGTGTTTCCTGGGAGCACCGCTTTGTTTCTTCTCTCACTGGTACAGAACTCCTCTTTCTATGAAGCACTGTGTTTTCCAAGCCTCTGTAGCAGGAGTCATCTTGCTCCAGCCATGGATTCATGGGCAGAAGATGCCAGTGGGATGCCCTGGTTGCAGCAGCTGCTCATACCACTGTGTCGGTTTAGCAAGTACAGATGGAAAATGCTGTTGTTTTCCCTCATTGATCACTGTCCAAAGCATCTGAGGCTCCAACAGAAGAGCCAGAAGGGAGCTACGTTGCTGTTCCACAGCTTTGGTACCTCCTGTCACGTCCTGGTTTCTGTAGGAGTGACCACACTGTCCTGAGGTGGGCTGTGCTGGCCCCTCACGACAGCCCTGTTCTGGCACAGGGGCGGCTGCAGGGACCTGCAGCAAGAAGTTTGGCTTAGATATAGGGACATGAAGCTATCTCCAAGCCTAGGGGCCTGTTCATCCTTTAACTATGCTTTTTTTTTCTTTTGTTTTTTCTCCCCTTCCGTGTTGCTTGTGCAGGTAGCTGGAGTATTCCGTGAAGTTCTTCTGTTTCGGGTAGATAAAGACATCTGTAACTGTCAATATCTACCAGCCCTGTCCCTCTGCCATTTTTCTTTTGTTGGTTTACACTGACTTTTACCAGTGGCTCCCTCTCAAATTTCCGGTAAAATGAATAATACCAGCCAGTAAATCTGTTTTTCCCTCTGAAGGGGGAGGAAGACACCATAGGCACGGGAACGCTGGAGGGGCTGAGGAGGACACGATTGCAATTAAGCTGAACAATTACGGCAACTTCCTCCGGCTCCTCCTCTCCTGCCCTGGCACGGCACTCCTCCGCTGCCCACGCAGCCTTCCCGAAGAGGGTTTCCTCCAATGTTCCGCTCTTTCCAAAAGCAGCAAGTCCGTCATGGGGGGTGGCCCTCAGCTTGAGGGGCTCCGTTGGTCCCCTGGCACCTCGTCAGCTCAGGGTCTCAATTCTTTATTTAGTCATCTCCCCAGGAAAGGGGTTTTTTACCCCCTTTTCTGCTTTTGCCCATGCTAAAGCATCATTGGCAGGAGCAACCTCAAGGTGCTGCCTGCTCTGGTGACAGCTTCAGCTGCCGTGGTTGAAGGGGACATTGCCGTGGTTGAAGGGGACACGCTGCTGTGCTTGCCCTGGCATAGGCTCTTGTTACAGGAGATGCATTTGTTTGGGTTTTTTTTTTCTTGTGTGCAAAGCTCCTTCTTTTCAAAATCCATAAAGTCTCCGCTGCTCACGTGGCGGGGCCCAGCCTGGCTGTGCAGCCAGCAGTGGTTTATGATGAGAAATGGTCTGTCGGCTGCTGCAGCCTTGCAGCAACATAAACGTGTTGTCTGCAGGAACAACAGAGAAGCGAGGGGAGGCAGGGAGGGATTAGCCGTGAGTGGGAGGGAGAAGATATGGGGAGCGGAGGTCAGAGGAAGCGTGGGTTTAAACAAGACCAGAATGTAATGACATTGCTCTGTGATATTTTTTTTTTTAAAGGCAGATAAAACTGGAAGGTTTTAGCATGGGCAAGTGTCCAGAAACTCCTTCCAACGCTAGTAAGTCATCTGTATCGGTCTGCCACCCACTCCCATCACCGCTGCCCATCGGGGCATCAGGGGAGTGCTGCAGAGGCGCTGGGTCACTTGTTTCTCAGCTGTCAGATCATGAATAGAGGTTGCTATTTTTTTTGAGACTTGGAGTAAATTGGAGAAAAAAAAAATCAGTGGGTCCTTGTCTGGCCGTTGACCAAATCAAAGCCTCACTTTGGTGTGGGAAGCCTCAGAGAGAGTTTTAAGTACTGAATATTTGTCACTGACTTAGCAGGCTCCATTGCTCTTACCCCTAATCTTCCTCACTTGCTCATGCTGTGCATGCAGAGGCAGGGAGGGGTGATAATGGACTTGCAGTTGTACTTGCTGTTCCCATAACAAACGGCAGGATCCTCACATAAATTGTTTGAACATGTAACACTGCCCTTATTTCTTAACGATAAGGGCTTGGGAGCTGCCCTTTTCCAAAATGAAAGAAATGAACCAAATGTTATCTCTTTGTTTTAAAAAATGGTCCCTGCAACTACAACAACAAAAACCCATTACAATGATCCTTAAAGGTCTTGCAAGCTTTTATGGGAGATATTTTCCACTCACCGAGTCTGGCTTCTCTCCCGTTCCCTCTCCCTCTTCCCAGCCCGTGTGGCTTAAGCTTTCTAGGGCAGCTCAAGCTCCTCAATACAGCAAAGCTGAACAAGCTTGCCCTGGAGGACATGTCAGAGGTCAGACCTAGAGGGAGAAGTAACTCCTTTGGATACTGTGCCTAAAGCCAAATGCTCTAAATCTTGCTCCAGTCCCCAGAGCATCCATCATCAATTATGTATCTATACTCAGTGTTTACACGGGTTTCTTGTTTATCATTAAATATTTACTTCAAGGCTCTGCATCTGCTGTTAAGCACAACAGTAGTGTCTATTGTTTGTGCCGAGGAAATAAAATTTCACCATAACCTTTTGGTTCTATGGCATAGATCTGTTACCTGGCTGGTGGCGGGCTCGTGCCAAGCCACAGCGAGCTGCCTGCTGACTCTTGCCTGGACCAGTGAACACAGCAGGTATACGTTTAAACTTGAAAATTTCTGAGTCTAAAGAAATAAACCCCTCTTTCTCATACATTTAATAGATCCGTGTTTATGGAGGTAGTAGGGAGAAATTAAAAAAAAACCAGTTTGAGTAGCATATACAGACACACATGTATGCACATGCCGGTCTGCACTGATGAGTCAGAGGTAAAAAAATGGGATGATGTGACATCACTTTACTGCCATCCCAAGACATAGCTTGAGCCCTTGGAGCTGGTTTTGTGATGTCTGCAGCAGAAGGCCTGGAAACTTAACCCATGTGATTTCTGCATTGCCCTCCTAGCTTAAACATGCTTATGTAGGTTAATGCACGCACTCATTAACTTTCCCACTGTCAACTGCTGTTAGTGTAGCTGCTGAATGCCCTGCTGGGAGGGAGATGGATGGGCTCCTCCAGATGCCATCTTGATGCTGCTTTTTTTAGTTCAGCCCTGGGGGATGCAGATCCTAGATGGCTCTCCTGGAGCTGCGTTTGGCCGTGCAAAGCAGTCTGCAGACATGCTCTTTCATTTTAGATTTCCAATTTAGCAACATTCCGTGCTATTCTTAGGTATATTAAGTGGAAATAATGTCTTTCCCAAAGTAGATGATAGGCACAAGTGCTTCCCAGGTGGGGAAAAAGAGCCACTGAGGGCTTCAGTCGTATGGGCTGAGCCAGCTGCAGAGGTGTGAATTGGCTCCTCAGTTAAAGGAGCTCCCAGTCAGCCCTGTGCCCAATCCACTAGACCATGGCTGAAACCTGGAGCGGGCGTGGGGAGGTGCTAGGAGTGGAAAAAGGAAAGAAGAGGAGGGTGATGCATGAATGAAATGAACGAGGCATGTGAAGGCAAAGTCCTCATCTGTCTCCAGAGGATTTATGAACTAACTGAATGGCTGCTAATAAGAGCGACTTCCTTCAGCGTGTTCTGTGTCAGGTATTTAGCGTGCCTGTGTCTCAGTGATGTGCTTCCTCACACAAACCTGTAAGGAGATGGTCAGCATCAGTATACTGGGGGTAGTAGAAAGCAGGTGGATTTACTTAGCTTTTTGGGTGGCAAAAAGTGGGAGTATTTTATACTGTCCAGACAGGAGTTAATGTATTTTTCCCTGTCTTCCTTCAGATGTAGCACAAAATCAGCCTGTGCGATGAGGAGGAGGGGGGAGAGAGAGAGACATCTAGAGCCCGTGCAGACGGGAGGCATGGCTGAGTGATGAAGATTGAAAGATGCTGACCAGGCTCAGGCCACACACAAAGGGCTGGCTGCCCTTCCCTAACCATGGAGAAAGGCAGACCTCGACGGGGTTGCAGCTGGAAGGGAGGACACTCTTCTGCTCACGTCTGTGTGCGAGGACCATAAAACTGTGGGGTTGGTGCCATCTTCCAGAAGTAATCTCCTGTGGGCAGCTAAGAGAAGCAGGTTTTGTCTGGCTTCATGCAGAGTTGCTGGGAGCGCTGTGTTCCCTTTGCTGAGCTAGATCGTTAGGTGGAAAGTCTTCCAGCTGCTGGTGATGGATGGGGGAGAGGAAAGGGGAGAGATGCTGTGTCCTGACCCACACCTACCTCCTACTGCTTCCCCTGGGTCTGGCTGGGAGGAGGGAGAGCAGCGCTGCCCACCAGTGCTGCTCGGGACGTCCTCAGGGTCTCCATACGGAGCTGCTCCGTGCTGTCCTATTTAGGCACTTTCCATTGCCTAGTTGGAGCTGCCGCGTGTCATCCAGCGGAGCACAAAGGAACGTGATGACAATTGTCACGTGTCTCTGGTCTTCTCCCTTCTCCCTGAGAGAAGCCTGGACAGAAGAGTACCTGGGTTTGTCACCCCACAGAAAAAACGTGCAGATACGGGTGCGCGCACCCTTGGTGGCACGAGCTTAGAGGAGACACGATCAGAGCTGCGTGGAACTGGAAAGGGACAAACCTGAGGCAGCCCCTCTCTGCAGGCTGGGCTGGGAGGCAGCTCGGTCCCCAGCCCGTTCCCCTCTGCTCTGCGGCCAGCGAGCACAAACACAGGGGGTGTGAGGACACCCAGCAGGCCAGCGCTTATTCGGTTTG